>NC_079173.1:18599217-18899217 GCF_947568905.1 Ostrea edulis | reverse complement strand
AGGGGCCTGTGTTTGCCCAACTATATATTTTGTATTGCTTATAGAAGTTATGCAATTGATCACTGTTCGTTATCTTCACCTTCCATCAATCACCGCGGGAGTTTGCGTAATTGAATATGATACTGAACATTTACCGCGGAACAATGCAGGGTTCATACCATTAAACACTAACTGTGGAATTCAGCAGGGTTTTCAGTGTAACCATTGGTATTTTGTCAAATTAGCTTTAAACGAACTTTAAACATAAATTATCATGATTTGTTATGTCGAAATACAACAGGAGTCTGGAAGGGTTAATATTTTTTCCGGTTTCCTTTAATACGGTATGACTTTAAGATACAAACGTCGCCAGATATAGATTGATCACTGTTCGTTATCTTCACCTTTCATAATCATTGCAGTATAATGTTGTGATGGCCATATAAAGCACGAGAAACTGCACTACAACACTGTACATGTACTACGTTTAACAAAGTACCATATATCTGACATCGGTTCTACAACCAGCAATCCTGTGGGATTCCGGGGTAAAATATGTCCGTAGCACCCCTTGCGTGTCGTAAAAGGTGACTAAATGGGACAGACCTTCGGATAAGACTGCAAAAGCCGAGGCTTCATGCCACAGCAAGTTTTTCACGATAAAGATTCATCCCTGCTGAAGGCCGTAAGCATCGAAAATAGGCCTAAATTTTGCAGGCCTTCACCAGAAATAGTAACCTCACCATATGAGTGAAAGATTCGCAAGCAGGGCGTGCAATATACAACAAACAACAAGACATTATGATTAATAAAATCACAAACTTCTATCATTTGTCAGATTTTAAGTTTGATATTTCATGCTAACGTTTATGGCGACAAAAAATAACGTATACGTTTCAAAAAGTATTAATTCTTAATAAAATTAACTTATAAAAACCTTAAAAGATGTCATTTCTATTCCTTTGATAAATAAATGAAATATAGAAGAGGATTATTTCATTCAATTGCTCTTGGCAAACTGATAGGAAATGATATGTCAAAGATGAAATTATCTTTAACCTTTCAAAGTGGTTCAAAGTGGTTTTCACCACACACGTAAACAAATACGGCAATAATTCATTGTAAGAATAATGCACTAGTTTTATGCATACAAAAGATACCCCTAACCACTAGAACTCCAAGAAAGGATTATTGTTGTGAAATAGCATTGCTCCATTTATCTGATCAAGGTATAGGGATCATGGCATATGCCACCGGTCATCAGGGAAGGTTTACGCCTTCTACACACCTTATTCAGTAGTAGATATGTAGATTGAATTTTGGAAGAACGTGTCGATAATTCCAGTGGCTGCTGAATGCATTAACTTAAGCACCATTGGTAACTCCGACCGACAGTTACAAAAATGACTTAGTCCCACAAATTACCTTATCTGTTTGCCCTCCACCGCATGTTATAGTCTTGATAGAATGTATGACTTTGATCGCTGTTCATAGAAAGTTAAAAAAAAACACCCAGAGACTGGATTCAACTGTTCATAGAAAGGTTCAAAATAACAGACTGGGTTTCACTTTAAACTTAGAATGTTTCAATTCGACATCTACATCTATTGTACTTTTCAATTATTTCGAACTTTGTACAGAATGTAGCTACTTGATACATGATAGAACAACGTCTTAAATCAGTGATCAACCTATAGACAAGTAACTATGATAGTACAGATAAATGCTACTGTTAAAGTTTGGGCTATTCTAAAACAATCGATTTTCTACCAGTTAGTTGTCACTCAACGTGGACGAGAAGTGAAGCCATCACGCATGAATCAAGATATTAATCGCTTCAACCAATCAAAGGCTTCCAAATCTAGCTCAAGAGACCGAACTGGTGTGTAGTGTATGTGGAAATCAAGACATTATGTTCTGGTTAAAGGTAAGCGGACATTTGATGAAAAATTAACTTTTAAGGGTAGGCGGAGTATTGCCACCAACGAATTATTTTTCAGATCTGGTAAATTTGCAGTATTGGCTGGGAAGTGTGATATCCCGTTAGTGATTCTTCAAACAATACACCATGATCATGAAACATGCGAATTCACTTTTTACTGAATATTTCATCTAAATCAAGGCCGATTTGACAGCGAAAATGTCAAAGAAAAATGAAAATAAATTTCAAACTTCATGTATTGTATTACTGTAAATAACGCAGGTCATTACTATAGCACTGCCTACTACAAGACGTAACATCGTTCGTAAGACTTTGACGTAATAAATATTAAAACGAAGACGAACACTGTTGTGAATGTGGAATCTCTGACGTAAGATATTGGAATGACTTGAGCAATATCTTACCTATCATCAAAGTGGTATAATCAGATTTCAAATCGAGGCAGGCTTCTGACAAACAAGTTTATATGGTCATTATAACGATTAAATTCACATATACAACATGTAATGGTCCAAATGCTGACTGTCATGCTTCATACCAATTGAGGCCGTTCTTTGCACATTGATTTTCACTACTGATTTCACAGTTTACCAGATCAGGATAAAGGTCTCAAAACGGGTGTGAGCGGTCGACTAGGCACCTGATGCCACTTCTTGTATGTCAAGGAGTCCGAGTTTTCCCTACTCTTACTTTTTATTCTGTATTGGAGATAAGAGATTGAACACTCTTTGTAACTGTTTTCACTATGATGGCATAGCAAAGAAAACCACTACTCTGGACGTGAAATGTGAATGGTTTGGGAGGAGAGTGTTTTCTCTTTAATTTGTTGTTGGAAAATATGGAGCACAATTTACTTACGTATCATTTTTATTCCACATTTGCAGTCGTTTTCCTAGTAGGGTTAAATGATGCTCACTGATTGTATATATACGCCATTCATAATCATTACAAGTATTATGAGACATGTAAGTTAATTTGCACATATACAGTCGAACTGCCATAATATATCACAGATTGATTGATGATTGATTATATCTTCTTTAACGTCCCTCTCAAGAATTGTTCACTCATATGGAGACATCACCAATACTGGTGAAGAGTTTCAAATTTAGGCATATGTTCGGCGCTTACGGTCAGTGAGCAGTGAGGGTTCTTTAGTGTACCGTACCTACTGTGACATGGGACATCAAATTTTAATGCGAGTCTTTGGTCCTGGATTTGTGGGGTTTAGGTGGCATTTTTTTCTGGAATTGATAAATCAACATTCAGAGTACTGAATAAAGGCAAATTAATTCAGGATTTCCATATCAATTTTCATTACAGACACTACTGAAGTCATATACCCCTATGTAGATCTTTATGAAATTAATTGGAAACATTTATTTGTCGTTATTTTAAAATAAAAATAAGAATGTTTTAAATTACATTTATTTATCAGGAAACATGTCAATAACTAACACATATGTCATTTTCAATATGTTCATCGTTTTGGAATAATAAGTACAAAATTATTGAATTAACGTTATCCTCCAAAATGTTAAAAAAAACGAACAAATGTGAACACAATTTCCTTATAGCGAGGTTTGCATATCAGTTATTCTGTTGATAGTAATAGATGTACATCTGTTATAGATATTCATGAAAAGTCCATACCTCTCCATAATAATTTCAAATTTATAGCTTCTAGAGTATGTATACCCCCATAAAAAAACGAAGTCTGACACCATACAGCTGAGGTATTCAAAATCACTCATGGATTAAAATTTTAAGTAATTCCACAAAAAGACGCAGATAATGATTCCTTATCACCTTGGTAAAATGTTTGTGAAAAATAAAGGAAATCTATCGCATAATGGACTTGATAAATAATTTAATGAAAACAGTTATTGTCCTTGAATTCAATATTTTGAAACATATCATTGACTATTCAAATATAACTAAGACTTTTGAAATATTTATGGCTAACAATGAAGGAATCAACAAGGATAATTTGCTCTGGATTTGCACATTTCTTGCATAAATGAGGAAATTTGAAATTTGCTGAGGATAATCGTGTGTTTATGATATCTTTCTTTTTATTTCTCACCTGCATGTATATAAACTGTGACGTTCTTATGTGTTATGATATATGTTCTCGATATGTACATATGTTAAGGAGAGCACCATAATGTAAACTAGTTTGTATAACTAATTGTACAATGCTTTATAAATAAAGGATGTTATTATAGGGGCAATTCGGGGTAACAAAAGAAAATATATTATATGCAACATTCTCCGTCAGTACTCAGAAGTTGAAATTGAAAAAAATATACATGCGTTCCCCATTGACAATATATCTGTGGTGTTTGGTGATCAGGTATTTCGACAGTTTTTTTTTAGTTTATCAGTTTTACAGACAGGAGAACAAATATATATAGGGATTATGTTTTAAATTTAAGACACACTTTACAATGAATCACAAATATGTACATTTTTTGTTTGTTCTATCTAACACAAATCCTTTAATATGTAAAGTGCGACGTTAAAATGACGTTGACATAAAGACAAGAAGTGACAAACCCACATTTCTGTGTAGCAACATCGTGTATATATTCTATGCATACAAAACAACACATTTCAATGCTTCAGATCAATATGAAAAACGCTATATCATTAAATCAATCTAAAGACATCATGTAGATGAAATCATTTGTAGATGAAATCATGGTACAATACCCCCAACTATATTCTTGTCATTCCTATCGTGTTCTATCGTGCATGTATCCTATCGTATCGTGCGTGTATCCTATCGTATCGTGCGTGTATCCTATCGTATCCTGTTTTGCGTTTATCAGGTTTTCCGTTTTCTATCGTGTTTTACGTTTATCAGGTATATCGCATATCGTGTTTTGCATGTATCAGGTTTTCCGTTTATTGTGAAAATCGTTGATCGTGTAGCTTCGGAAACTATCGGGATTGTATATCAAAGCTAATGAAAAAGTACGATACTTTTCGAAAGCTTTATTCGTTTTGTTAAAGAAGCTATTTTTTAGGAATCGAGAGAAGACAACATATTTGAAGGAGAACATAAAGCTGTCGATTCTAAGGCAGAAGAACTATTTATCTGTCCAGAGAGGGTGAAAATTTATCACAATTTCATTCTAAGTAATATGAAAAGTAGGCAGTGGTTTGCCGAGCAAAGCGGGGGCAGTAAATCTGAAAGCTTCTCCATGTACAGTTCATAAACATTTGTTTGTCTACAAACAATTATTTGTAATTAACACTAGCAGAGACATAGGAAATTCCGATTTGAAAGACAAAATCAGTAAAGTACGTTGTTTATTATATATATTTTAATAAAGGCTAATTTTCTTCCGATTTTCCCCCCACCTGTGTTCTATTTATATACCCACCATTGAACGTGTGCGTGTCTGTGTATCACCCGTGTTTTGACTGCAAACATTCTCAGGGACATTGTATTTGACACATTTAGAAGATTAAGTTTTAAAAGGGTGCAAGGGTAGATACTGGAAATCAATACCGGGTTTGATGATTATATGTATTTTTTTTTTAACATGCTAAACACAATTTTCCAAACGTTTCAAAATTGTGAATTAAAAAAGCCGTCTTTTATTCATTTTTTTCCATAGTTTATTTTTGTTATTAAGATGTCAATTCAAATACACATGGTCCAATTACTTATGAATACCAATCATCACTCATCGTGTAGAAATATCTAACGTAAGAAGATATGGTGTAATGCAGTGGATCCTTTTTAAAGCAGTCATGATGAAAATAATTGTAATTGTTGAATGACCGGTGAACTTAGAGCTTGATGCAAAATAACCCCCTCCTCGCAACACATAAAATATTCCTTGGTTTATTTCACATTCAAGACAATAGACATTATAATTAGAGAGCTACTGAAGCATGATATCACAACATTATATTACATTTAACTAACCCCCAGAATGATTTATATATTAAACATGATATAAATTTAGAATCATTGGCTGGGAAAATTCATATAGATATCAACTAATGAATTAAATACCGTATACAGTTTAGTTTTCTGATTTTAGCTGTGATGACGTAAAAAAATGAATTTTTTTTTTAATACGACCGTGTATTAAGAAAATATATGTTTTAGGTGTATAATGAATTTTGAAATCATTCAGTATTATTACCAACATAATGTAATTATGTTATCGGTATCAAAATTCCGTTCTGTCTAAATTGATTCTGAATTTCCAACATTTCTATCAGGTTTTCCGTTTATCGTGAAGATCGTTTATCGTGTTTTGCATTTATCAGGTCTACCGTGAAGATCGTTTATCAGGTTTTGCGTTTATCAGGTTTATCGTGTATCCTATTGTATCGTACATGTGTCCTATCGTATCGTGCGTGTATCCTATCCTACCGTGCGTGTGTCGTGTTCTATCGTTTATCATGTCAAGAATAATGTTGCGGGAACTGTACTACAATTCAATAAGTGGAACTTGCAATGAAATGAAATCCCCACACCTATAGATGAAATGATGGTACTATAATTCAATAAACAAAAGTCGCCGTATCGTGTTTTCCCAACTATCTGTTTTGTATTGCTTATAGGAGTTATGAGATTGGTCACTGTTTGTTATATTTACCTTTCATGTGTACAGTGTGTGTTATACTATTATAACAGCTGTTTATGAGATTTATTATGGTGGTTTGAATGCCCTCTGTTCAGTGTAAATGAATCGACAATCAGAAACATTTATTACAAATATCGGGAGAAATAGCCTGACGTAAAATGAACATAGGGATTACCATGTAATCACAGCGTTAATATGCGTAGGTCATATTTTGCTAACAAAACACCACTTGCCTGTACATCGAATTCTTTTTTCATGAATACATTATATTCATCATTTTCGGAGAAACAATGTTTCATTTCTTGTGAGCCGATTGTCTAAGTTGCCCATGGAAAAAGTAATACGGTGGTGTTGTAATAGGTATGCCTTCAAGTACTTCTTAAATTGTAATTTTGTTCGATATCTGGAATTGTGATATCTGTGTGTGTGGTGTTTCATGTCCTGGTACGTCTCTCCACGATGATACTTTTATTATGTCGTGTTCATGGGACGACGTTCGTGACTATATATGACTCTGTGATGTGATTTTCCTGTTCGTGGATTTTCTGTGATGCGCTGTTTGGCCGTGATATTTTGTGTTATGAACATCCTTTAAACTGCTAGAGTTTTAATGGTTTCATAGAATAAAGTTTTATTATACAGTCAATCATAGGTGTAAATCATGCATTGATTTGCAAAATGCAGACGATTGTAATGTATAGTGCTGCAGGTTAAACTTGTCAGAATTTGAACATTCTTCCAAAACATGGGGGTGGGGGGGGGGGAGCTTGATGTGATTTGGGAGCAAATTTTAGAAATTTCGGTCTGACTCGGGGTCCTCTGGTATTGTACAAGTACGTGATAATTTATCTGTTCCTTTTACCTGCGAACTCCCAAGGCGAACGTACGTGTTTCATGAAGCGCAACACTGTAGTTATAGCATTCGTCTAGTTTGTGTAAGTTGTTTGTTATTCATCAGTTAATATCCTGTGTTTATAAGTTTTTATGTGGTGTTCAGTTTTTAAAACAATCTTTATTATTAAACACATATATGTGCGTTCTTATGACATTTATTCTACAGCAAACCCCCGTTAATCAAAAACGTTAATTAGAAATGTTTTTATGCTTAATAATATTTTTCAAATGATGAATTCCAACTATTATTTCCATCTGCCTTTTTATTTTTTGGGTCAGCATCGGTAATGAGAGTGCGGTAGGGGCGCTTGAGTCGAATCTGGAAAGTGAATTTGAAACTAGGAAAATGGAGGGGATGTTGTAGATGTTCTCTCCCTATTTTACCTTCAACATTTTCTGAATTTCCGTTCTAATATATATATATATCAAAAAGCATGAAAATATGGTTTGAACAACAACAAAAAAATATTCTGTTCTCCTACCGTGTAGACTGAAAGCACGACCAATCGTAACCGAGGCATATTTCTTCATAATCAGATGGTGCTCCCTCGAGTGGTCCAAAAGTCGAAAGCCTAGTATTAATCTGGCAACAAAAACTTTAATTCAATGACTGGCAGATCTGTAGGGGTTAAAGAGATCGCAACCCCCTTCTTATTTGAATGAAAAAGGTCATTATTTCCCATTATTTTGGGGTTGTCGATCTCTGTTCCCTTTCTTTGGCATGAAAGGTATAAACTTTGGGAGTAATTCCCCCTCTCCCTCCCCCTTTCAAAATGTTATGGATCCACCGCTGAATGATATAAATATGGCAACAAAATATTGATGCTTACTAGCTTGATCAGGTAAACGGAATTATCCGTAGTCAAAAGCAGTGTACCACGAACGGCCTAACAATCGGTATGAAACACATCAGACAGCATTGACGAACTAGATCGTTTTAACGACCATATAATTTGCAAAATGCTGACTTCAATCGAGACGGTTGAAACCCCTATACCATCAACTTGTTGTCTTTAGCCTGCCTCATGTTATAAAAGTTAGAAATTCATTTCAAAATTAAGGATTATCTCCCTCATGCATAGCTCTTATCCTTAGACGAATCTGGCTCCACTTTTTTTTGGCACGCTGTTTTTGGCTATAATAGCTCTAAAACTTCATTGTTATTTCGGATTTCAAACATTTCGGTTGATCATCACGGAAGAGACATTATTTGTTGAAATGCGCATCTGGTGCATCAAAATTGGTACCGTATAAGTTTTACATGAATGAAATTAATGGTAATTGTAATTGTAATGGTGAAAATTCCAATGTAATTGTAATTTAATGTATTACATTTTAAAGTAATTGACCCCAGGTCTGCCTCCCACTATCTATACCTTTTGTTGATTACTGTGGACATTAGCTTTCATGGGGATTCAATTTATACAGATTGTGGGGTACCTTTATCCCTCAACTTTCAAATCACAATGAAATACACAATTTATAAAATGATTCAATCTACAGAAACCATATTCATGATATTAGATCCCAACTAAAAATCTAGATAATCCACACATTGGAATTATTCCATATTTCTTGATTATCTCCCCTTTGAAGGGAGCATGACCCTTCATTTGATTTGAACAAACTTGAATCCCCTTTTCTCAAGGATGATTTTTGCTAGATTGACTGACAATGGCTCAGTGGTTGTAGAAAATATTAAATTTTGAAAAGTCTACAAACAGATGGACAGACAGACAAAAGCTCACTAAAATGTTCAACTCAGGTGAGGTAAATATGATAATCTGCTCTGTTGTTTATCAGTATGCCAAGTTTGTTGTCAACCAAGCAATTGGTGTGACTGACGGGTGCAAACTTAATTAATATTCCAACTCACATATATAGGACAATATAACAACCTCAACAATACATATATTACATGTAAATATATATGCATGTGTATATTTACAATGACAACGGTTTTTCGTTTTCATACATGCAAAGCAGATATTATGATGTATACCTTTAATATAGTTACATGATTTTGCATGTATTCAAATCTGACCCATTCAAGTTCTAATTCTAGGAATCATGTCCATAATCTGTTGTTTGTTGTATGGCAAGAAAGTCATGGAATCTTCTTGGAATTTCAGTGAATAGATTCCTTGTATACTGAAATAAATTTATTTCATTCAATGAAGCTGAACTACCAACTATCAATTTATGGTGATCGCAATGATCTCGATACCTGCAGAGGTGTCAATAATTCAGTTTTTAATCAAGTTCACAAGTTACCAAATTATGTAGACAACAAGTATAACAGACATTATGATTACAGAAAAATGGTGATCAGGTAAGCTATACAGACTTTTGGTTAAAAGACCTGTGCTAAATCATTACATCTGATACATTTTTGCTGATAAGAAATATTCATTTGATTAAAAATTATGTTTGAAATTGTTCATCTTATGCAAAATTAACTAAAATAGATCCTTGAGGTCTTCATATTTTATGTGATAAAATTAGCTAATGAAGAGCACTTTTAATATGTGTTTTCAAGTATGTGGGTTGTGATTGGATTTTAAAAAATGCATCTACACTGGTAATATAAGAAAATTAAAAGAATTTTGATATGGAATCACGTGTCACAAATAGTGTTTCCTATCTTAATTATTATTCCATGGCTAAGAAAATCAAAAATCATTAATTTTGAATTCCCACTGTGATGACATCATGATTAACAACTATGTGGAATCAACACCTGTACCTTTCTCAAAAAATCAGATACAAAAAGGACTCATGAAAATTCATGGGACTTGTGAATTTTTATGGGATTGAAGCTGCTCATAAACCATGAATCTGGGGATTATCTTTAAAAAGCCCTAGTAACAATCCTGATGTGTTATGAGATTTGAACCTGCAGTACATGTGTTAGATTAGAGTTGTGAGGATCAAGATACTCCAACATATCACCATATGGCATATGTCATTGACTTATCTAAACAATGTGTAACTGTTGACTCACCAGGTTCAGTAATCATGGGGTGGGGTTGTTGAATCATTCATTGAAATAACATGAAAAAAGAGCAATGATTCATTTAATAGTTTCTTTTTAGCTGATGTGTTTTGATTTTAGTCTATGAAATAAAAAGTTACTTTCAACCACTGGTTGGTAGAGGGAAAATATAAGTGTTTCTAAAATGGCCTACATTTTAAAGTATAATATTTTTACATATAGTTTTGAACTTTTCACCCCCCCCCCACACACACACACACTGATACTATTTATTCATTAGTCGACAGATTATTTATGGTCGAAAGCAAAAGAATGATTGAAATAAAATATGGTGAAATTAGCTTAAGTAACCAATACACATTTATGATATATTCATATAAACTTACCTGCACCGCCACCCATGCTGACCACAGCATTCTTCCACAAGCATGTTGCTCTTCCCGAATGTTATGATATGTGCCCATATCTGGTTCGTATATCCAATACAACTGACCGAGTGATCTGGGAAAACACATGTAGTATTCCACATCCACTCCAAAGAACTTTGATGATATGAAACAACCCCGAAAAATTCCAACGTGTGGTTGAGAAAATAGACACAGGCGCAGGCGGGCCTTGCGTCATGGATTTCTTGCAATGTGATTTGTTTAAGGAGCTTAAATATCTAGCTACCGATTTCTTATAGTCATTCACATAAATTGTCTTTGAAACCTCTTCACATGGAGTATTTGTCCATAAAGAAATGTTACAAAACGGCATCGTTTGTCTTCAAACCGCCAACTCGTATGACATGTTATCATATTTCCCCAAACAATCGTATCTTTAACACTAAAGAGTTAGCAAAGGGAGATAATAAAATCGTCAAGCTGCTAGATTGTACGTAGATTTTAAAAATCTGTAACTAATTTGTAAACATGTTTTCAAATGATGTTTGTTATTTCTTTTACTGTCCATATTATTGACTTTATGTATATATTAATCTTTAATGACAGAGTGTCCGATAATTAATTTGTATGACCATTTTCATTAGTGCTCTTTATAAAAAAAAACAACGGGAAAATATTTTTGAAACCGAATATCCTTTCAGCGGATTAAAAATCTTAAGAAGGATTCAAGGTGAATTTTTTTATTGGATCAAGTTCAAAACATGATTTTCTTCAAAATTAGCCATTTTTCAAGAGATTTTAAATTTATAGCTGTGCCACTTTTTTTCATTCTGCATGATTCTTACGTGGACTGTTACTTAATATATTTCATTAAAAACACCTTTAAAGTAGTTTTAGACAGGAAAAGAATTAATTTTGCTGACAACATGAAAAAGTTTAGAAACATACTTTGTGTCCTTTTACCCAGGTACTGGAGGTGGGTTAAAGTTAACACAGAATTATCACAGTGTTAACGCAAACTCGCTTTTGAAAAACAGTTAATCATATTGTTAAACTTCACACAGAAGTTAACACTGATTTCACACCGTGTTAAAGTCCACTATCTTTCGAAAACCAGGCCCAGATCACGATATGGATTCACAGTGGGTGTGACCGGCCAATATGTTTTCTTGCTCCTCCTAAGTACCTGATCCCAACTTTGGTGTGTTTAAAGGCCCGCCTTTGCTCATATCTTAATTTTGTATCCCTTATGGGATTTATGAGATTGGTCACTGTCCGTTATCTTCATCTGTTTATGTTTTATGTTTAGGTGAGTTAGATATTTTTTTCCTGATATAAGGTATTTATTTTTTCCGCATAGATGTTTTTATGACGGGGGAACCACCATTCTTGTGAGGAACGCATGCAAATGAGTGTGGCCGGTCGACAGGTGATGCTTACTTGTCCTAGGCACCTGGACCCAAATATTGTATATTCAGAGGTCCGTATTTTCCCAACTCCTTATTTTGTATTCCTTGCAAGTGTTCTGTTTGACCCAGTAGTTTTCGATCATCTAAATTCTAAACAATTATTGTATCAGTAAAGGTGATTGTGAGGAAATTCCATCGCTGCTACAAATGTAATAACAAACGAATGAGCCAATGTATCTAAAATTTTATTGCAGTTTGGATTATATTTTTAAAAGACTCATGCTCAATCCTGCAAAACGTATAAACATTGTTATGTGATATTCCAACAATGTAACAATATGATATTTATAACCAGGGCTATATATAATGCTCATATAAAGACATGGTAGAAAATAAGATATACCCATCAGGTCAAATGCGTTATTTAGCAATGTAACCAAAAATTTAAAAAATATGCATACTATATTTTTTTCAAACAATGAATGACGAATATTTAGACGGTTCATCCATGATCCAAACTCTGGTGTGTCCAGGGTTCCATGTTTGCCCAACTATCTAATTTGTATTGCTTGTGAGATTTATGAGATTGGTCACTGTTCGTTATTTTCAGCTTTCAAAGCTTCAAATTTGAGAAATGTAAATCTGCATAATGCTCCCCGTATGTAAAACAGTCATATACCTAAGTTTGATAATATGTGATTTCAAGAATGTACGGATTTAGATTTAAATACAGTTTTAATTGTGTATATTGTTTATGCAGTACAATATATCGTCTCTTGTAGTCAGTTAATTGAAGCTTTGGTGTTTTCCGTCGCGTTGCATATATTTCAGTCATATCTCAGTGGTGATTAAAAATCCAAACTCTAAACAGGCATTGAAGATTTATATTAGCCGTGGCTTACTACTTCGAGTTTCATCCTTTCTAAACATTGGATAAATGAAAAAATCAGAAATAAAACATGCATGATGGGTAAGTCCATGAGGAAACAAAGTTGGTAGTTAACAAATGAAAGTTTCAACCAATAATTTCGACTCCGCCATGCCTAAATAAAATATTTTATTCAAACAAAACGTAATTTTCTAGCCAGTTGACGACAGATTATTACAACACGTATGTTATCGTTTATTTACGATTACAGACAGTACATTGTGTATCGTCACATAGTTATCACATGTATACACTCCTCAACATATTGATAGAAATTAAGTTTAATATCTACATCTTAAATCGAGTGTACACAATTCTGTGTCCGTCCTGTTGGTTGGTTTCCTGTGGAATTTTTGTGGATCTGATTATGGCCGATGCACCTCCTGTAATGTATTGCAACAGTCAATGTATTGATTTTAAAACTACTCATTGATGAATTCAATAAAATGAAACGATGTATGGTTCTATGATATCTGCAATCATAAATTGTACCGTGATCCGGGTTAGAATAGGTCCTCAGTATTCCTGCTTGTCGTAAGAGGCGACTAAATGGGGCGGTCCTTCGGATAAGACAACAAAACCCGATGCCCTACGTCACAGCAGGTGTGTCAGGATCAAGACCCCCTGCTCAAAAGATGTAAACTCCAAGCATAGGCCTAAATTTTGCCGCCCTTCACCGGCATTGGTGACGTCTCTATCTGAGTAAGAGATTTTCAAAATGGAAGTTAAACAATTTACAATCAATCAATTGTCATGCAGATATTTAGTAAATGGGTTTGCTGTGTTTGAACTGATCAGGTGTTTCCTCCGTATATGCTTGATTAGCATTGCTAATGGTTTACAATTATATGGCGATTGTTATTTGTCTGGTCATTTAGAACGAACGAGGCTTGAACGAAAATCCATGATCTATTGAAAAAGACGAATTGAGAATAAATACGATGACATATCTTTGTCATCCTGTGGCACTTTTCACTTGAAGTATTTTCAGTTCACCATAGGGAATGCAGGTTCTACAAAAACCACACCTTTTGAGATTGGAGTGAACACACCTAATATGATAAGTCTACTTCTGAATCCTATTAGTTGTGGAGGTGCTCATGAGTTCTGATCATCCTTTGAAATATCAGTGTTAACATGTACTTTTAAATATAAAACTGCATTTTTTAAATTCCAGGTTTCATACATGGATTTCACGAAAATGAAAATGGGTGATGCCAAAATGGACGGATTGTGATAGTAGGTTGTTATAAGAAAACTTAAATCGACAAAACGAGCAAAAGAAAAAATAGATAGATTAAGAAGAATAAACCCACAAAAACGAAAGTCCGAAAAAGACTAGAATTAGAATTTAATTTTTCAAAGTTTAGTACATTTTTCTGGCTACCAACTCGACAAACGATTTTAAAAGCCCATCCAATTAAAACTAAGTTTTCCTTCCCCTCCGCTTAACTAGCACTATAACAATAGATCATGTTCTCAACAATTTTTCCCAAGCACAGGTTTTTTAAAACGAAAATGTGTTTAATTAAGCTAGATATCCTTAAGATAATTGAAACTGAAATATGATTGTAGTTCTATATTTGTTATACATAATTATATATCATATAGAATTTAAAGCGAACGGGTGTGGTGTTTGTAAATGGTCTGCCCCTGTGACTGATTTATGCAAATTGAAAGTTCATGTATGTGCCGATATCCTGCGAATGTGCTAAACCCAAAAGAAATACCGCATTTTAGCAAAATCCAACTAAAATAAGTCAACTTTTAAAATTAAATTACACGGTGGATTCATTGAACACTTTCCAACAAACCAAGTCATTGATGCATTGCAGACTGATAACAAATGCATGTGGTTTTCTGACAATCAGACGTTTTGCAAAAAAATATTTCTGCCACATTAGGGATTAGAATGTAATGAGCTGGTTCTGAAATACTGATGTGCTCATAATGGACCTACACTTTTCTGATTTTAATTAATATTAATTCATATGATGTTGTCTTGCATCCATGATATCAATTAAACAATTGAATTAAATTTGATATTTCAAACGTAAAGATCTAAAATCAACTACAAATTGGATTCAATAAGATATTTTCCAAATATTTTTCATATCTAAAGCCTTTCTGATTTTCTTAGGAAGTTACCCTATTCATGTTTGTCACATTTAGAGGTAAATATCAACAAGCAATATGTAACGAAAAAAAGCAAGTATCATATAGATTGTCACTATGTCTTCCGTAGCTACGGAGACTGGAGAACTTACATGGTCGTTCGTCGGAATGTTAAGTGGTTAACGGATAAGAGCAACAAATTCCCGCAGAATGAGACACCAGTCCATCACAGGCTGACCTCTCCCTCCAGCCGAAGCCAATACTAATTCAATGTATAACCGAGTGAACTGGAGTGGCAGTAGTGGCATGTCCGGTGGGCAGGGTGCAAGTCATCAAATGCCGATATTGCTCCTTCTCTTACTGGTGATATAATGCTTATCTGTAACAAAGAAGGAACTATTTGGACCAGTCAACATAGCATTATATTCTATTCCACTCTACCATCTCATTTCTCTGCATTAAAAGCCTTGTGTTAAAATCAAGATTATTGTGTTATGTTAGTTAAAAATAATGTGGGTTTAACACTGTTCTTTATGTTATAGAACTGTTCAGCAGGATAAATGAACTGTTGCTGTGAATACCACAGAGATGTACGGAATAAGTGGCGATTTCCAGATGATGAAAGGAATTTTTGGTGAATATGTATACATAGCCATTACATTATTATTTTGTAAAATAAAAAGAAACTGATGATAAAGAACTTTGATCGATTTCATATAACTTATATAATACAGGGCAAACTCGAATCCCTGAAAACATCGGGGGTGGAATCAGATGCATAGGAGGAGTAAACATTTACACCCACAATGAGCCCTTAATTTTTATCATATATTGTGGAATTGACACAAACATGTTTTGAGACAGATTATCGAATTGTGTTGAATCTGAATACAAGTCGATCAGTGTTATCAGCTATACATACATAATATATACAATAATTTTATATATATGTAAGACTCTAAAGTGTGATAGTCGCTCCAAAGTGCGATGGTCTGCGCCAAAGTGCGATGGTTTGTTAACGTTACGGACCCCAAAGTGCGATGGTCACGCCAAAGGCCGATGGTGCGAAGTTCAATAACGTTTATGACACCAGGTTATTGTGACGTCATTCTTAACGTTTTTCAAAATAAAACCCAAGAAATGCAGCACGGATGACATTAATGGCAAGATTTACACTGTTGAGGATAGTGAACATGGTAAAGTACATTCGTTGTCGAACTCTCTACTTCGCCAAGACATTCTTTAATTCATGATCATTAATTACTTTGACGTATGTGTATTAAATTCATGGGGTATGTTATAATACTAAACATTCTATGCGATATCGCATTGGGAAATTGTGTTTAAAAACACAACTAAATGGTAATAAAATAAGTTCTTATTCTTATTTTCTGTGCATGGATTTTGCACTGGCATTTTGGTGAAACAACACATGGTTGGTTCAGTCTGTACCAAAAATACTATGCCGTTTACAAACCAATTGATTTCGGCGTGTCACACCATCGCACTTTGGGTATCAGACCATCGCACTTTGGCGCATGAGTGTGGGCCATCGCACTTTGGCGTGTTACATCATCGGGGTTTCGCGCAGACCGTCGCAAGTTGGCGTGACCATCGCATTTTATATATGATGTGGGTGATATATCAATCTTTACATGCAAAAATGAAGTCACAAGCCTTGTAGGTGTACTCTCTTGATATCTTCAAGATTTACGCTAGAAAATTTCAAATAAGACATTCATACTTAGAAATTCAGTGAGGAAGTGTAATGGAGACATAAGAAATAAATATTTTCTTTTGACTCCAACATGTCGTAAGATAATCTAAAATTCAAATCCTCAGTTTTCCGCCTATTGCCTATAAAATCTTAGGACATCCATTGTTCTTTGTTAAATTGGTGCTTAGTTTACCTCGTACTATCCAGCATTCATCATTTGTAAACACTCCTCAACATATTGTTCTTGAAATATTCCCGGGCAGAATTTAAATGTCAGGGGAAATGGTTCCATATATGCCAAACAGGTTACGCTAAAAAGTAAATCAGTATAGGATTATGTCTGATAACACACCAATTGATTTTGCCAGTAGTCTGATATGTTAGAACTATAAACAGGGTGGTATATTATTAAAAAATGTTAATGATATACTTTTTATTATTTTTGAACGTTATTACATATTCTTGTTTTAAATAAAAATTGAAACTTTTCAACAAGGCACTTTCTTAAATTCTGAAATGTGGAATGTATTTTAACAGAAAAGATACGACGGTAATTTTACGTATAGGTTAATGCCCAAGTACCAATCCATTCCATAACAGTAATGGGACCGAGGCGTGGAAGGGTGCATTGCTTTTCAGAATTTGAGAGGTACGAGGGTATTGACTCACTTAGATTTAAGCATCTTGAAGAGGATAGAGATTTTTTTATGCATTATAAATATACATCCTAATATCTTATAAGTAATCACATGGTATACTTTTGCATATAGAACATCTGTTTATTTTTTCAACAAATGTCATCAACGCCAGCGGCTTAGTGGATACAGCTTTGATTTCTATGAAGAATGGAATGTTTGAAACCCATCTGTGTGTCTGAATTTTAATCTGAAATAAAAATTTCAACGATATTTCGGTAAAATGTAAAAGCTCCATAATGACAAAGAGGCATTGTGAGAAATTTGTATCTACAGAAAATGACAAAATTCAATTCAACAGAAAAATAATATGATTGGTTGAATATTGTTTAACGTCCCTCTCCAGAATATTTCACTCATATGGAGACGTCCCCACTGCCGGTGAAGGGCTGTAAAATTTAGGCCTATCCTCGGCGCTTATGACCATTGAGCAGGGAGGGATCTTTATCGTGTCACAGCTGCTGTGACACGGGGCCTCGGTTTTTACGGTCTCATCCAAAGGACTGCCAGATTTAGTCCTCTCTTACGACAAGCAAGGGGGTACTGAGGACCTATTCTAACCCGGATCCCCAAGGGACTATGTGGTTGTCTGAAAATCTGTAAAATAATATGACACCACAGGTGGATTTCAAACTAAAATACTTGTACCTTTTTCGTTATATCAAGTCACCATGAACTTAAAGGCATGAATTAGTATTATGCTTTAGTACAGTGGAATCTGGACACAATACAGATGACCAAAACTAGCTTATGCATTTACTTTCACACGGTTGTATTATTTTTGAATTGATTGACTTCCCTGATGAATATACAATTGAGAATAAGACAAACACGGACCACTGGACAGGTCAGAAGTAGGATCAGGTTCGTAAGAGGACACCTGCCGTGAATCGTATATTTTGATCAGGTAAGTAAAGTAATCTATAGTCAAAATCAGTGTATCAAGAACGGCGTAACAAACGGTATGAAAAACCGGCAACACTAACCTGCCCGTCAGTATCTGACCCGCTCCAAAAACAAAATCTCACAGCAGATCGCGCCATTGTTGAACCACAGTAATTTACATATCTACTATTCTGATCTCCTGAAATGTTCAAATACGATAATAGAAATAAATAATAAAATAAATATTGAAAACTTACGATATCCCATGTATGTGATTAGTGCCGTCATTGCACTAAGTACAATAAACATGCAAGCAATGCAATTCTTTATTCCATCCCTCATCTCCCTAGATGTACAAAATACGCGCATAGTGAGTGAACGAATAACTTGTGTATACGGTGTAAACACGACTTATACATACCAAGAACACTTATACCTTGTACTTACCAAGTAAACACATACCATGTAGATACACAGTAAATGTATGATACATGTATATACATACCGAGTAAAATTAAACATTGTAGATACCAAGCAAAAGTTAAACGTGTAACTTGTGTATACGGTGTAAACACATGACTTATACATACCAAGAACACTTATACCCTGTACTTACCAAGTAAACACATACCATGTAGATACACAGTAAATGTATGATACATGTATATACATACCGAGTAAAATTAAACATTGTAGATACCAAGCAAAAGGTAAACGTGTAACTTGTGTATACGATGTAAACACATGACTTATTCATACCGAGAACGCTTATACCTTGTACTTACCAAGTAAACACATGCCATGTAGATACACAGTAAATGTATGATACATGTATATACATACCGAGTAAAATTAAGCATTGTAGATACCAAGAAAAACGTAACCGTGTAACTTGTGTATACGATGTAAACACATGACTTATACATACCAAGAACACTTATACCCTGTACTTACCAAGTAAACACATACCATGTCGATCTATACAAAGTAAATGTATGGCATACACATACCGAGTAAAATTAAATCTTGTAGATACCAAGCAAAAGGTAAACGTGTAACTTATACATAGTGGTGTAGTTTAGTTCTATAGTAGCTTATTCTATAGAGAAAGAAATAGTTGTACTCACCAGGATTGACAAATGGAATATAAATACACACCAGAGTTGAATATATGGATATAAATGCCCACCAGGGATAAGGACAGGGATACACGTCTCTCACGATCTCTAGGTAGCAGTGCATCGATGAATCCTCCGTGGTTGTATTGATTTGTGAGCTGTTCTAATTCATCACTTTTCATTGTGTGTTCGTTTGATGTATTTCAATACATGAATGAAAAAAAAAGTGTTTTGCTGTTTTGCAATATATGTTACATTACGGAAATTCATTTGAAATGTATAAAGGTATCATCATTTTTCCTTATCAAATGAAGATACATGCATGACACTTTTGAAACAATAACTAATATTAAATTGTTGTGCAAGTTTACCTCAGGTCAAAATCACAACTTTACAATTTATCAGGATCACGCAAAGATTCATTTGACTCGCATTGTCAGCTGAATGAGAATGATATCACTGTTTCCACGTTCTACTGATAACACCTTAATTAGCAACGCATCAAACACGACAGGTCTGAATATGTAGATAGATGTCAGATGTCTGTATTGTCTAAAAGTCAAATTCGAAATCGCATTAAATTAGATTCTACTCACGGCACACAGTTGTATTTAGGTAAATTGTTAACATTAGAGATGTATCTGTACATATATATATGCGCATGTATATGCATTTATAGGATATTTCATAATATTTGTAAATAACAACATAAAATAACAAACTTACTTCTGATGCCAAGGGCAGTTTATATATTGGACAATAATCCAATCTCTACACAAGGAGTTTACCAGATGGATTGGAATTCTTCAAACGTTAAAGCCATTTCAAATCGATGTTTTCAATGATATTAGCAGCAAGAGATACAATGTCATTCATTGCTGATAATTCATGCATCAAGTGTCTTTGACGTATACTGTAAATTGCTACTTTACAAATCAGTGTTTTATACATTGTTCAAAATTTTTGGTACATGTTGAATACTTGCCAAATCCGGTTATTGTTGTAAAGCCAGTTTCTGCATCAGTGGAAACTGGGATGGAATCTAAATAGATAATACTATTCATATACGAAGATGCAAGGATATTTCTAGGGGGGACCACTTTTAAAATTCGTTTCAGTGCAACTTGGGCTTCCAGGGGTTTAATACGCAGTACTTAATAACCAAAAAACGCAGAGTGAGAGGGGAAAACAAGTATTCTTTTTACCAACTCCTGTAAATCAGCTGTTGACTTGATTCGTTTGTATTTATGAAAATTGAAGATAACGAACAGTTATCAATCTACATAGATCAAATAAAGAATGCAAACGTAAGAATAGGGCAAACACAGACTAGTAAACACACCAGAGGTGGCATCAAGTGTCTAGGAGGAGTAAGCATCTCCTGTTAATAGTTTTATAATTCTAACTCATAGTGATGCTTCACCAACTTTTTGAGAAGTGCTTCAAAGTTTGTTCCAGGAATGACGATCAAGGTCATCACGGTGTTTTCTTTATCATGATAAATCTTGGAGTGTTTAATTAAAGAGATCTGTGATTTTCTCTTTTAATATAGAAAACTTGGCGAAGGAACAATTAGAACAAAAACTAACAGTCCTAGGTTTCAAGCAACATGCACCACCAGTAATCAAACGACCTTCGATTAAAATACGTACTAGGAACTGTTGTTTCCACGCCGGTAGAACCAGTGGTGGAATCTGAAATGGTACAGCTTTCATTAATCTTTGGTATATACATGTACATATACTGTTAGGTGTATCTTCATTTTGTTTTCGTATCAAAGACAAATAAACGTTACAGTTCTAGCATTATTGTGTAGTTGTTTCTACAATTTCATTGCAAATTAGCGCATCGGACGAATAGGACGTGCCTTAATTCGCTCCCTATAAAACATCCATTCGCAAGCCAAATCCAATAAAATCGTAATTCATATAGTGAATACCTTTGTATTTTTAGTGTACTTTAGTGCTAGTGTTTTTGTAGAGCTTTAGCTATCTGATGTAAACCTATTTGTTTGTCGTGAGGAAGGAACGTACCCTCCTAAAAAATGATAATCTTATCATTTGTGTCGTTGGTCATTGGAACGACACAGAACGCTTCAAGCATAACCAATATTTGCATAAAGGAGCCGAAATCATGTATCGGGATGGATTTTTGAAAAGTATTATATTTGCATAGAAACACCTCGGTTTACACATATAGGGAAAAACTCCTTTGGTCTGTCTCTTAAAAGGAGGTATATCCGAGTATTATACAGCACTCTTGTATAATTTGGTTTTGGATGTTCATTAAATGCTAAATTTATTACACGTATTCTCGCAGTTTTTATATTTACCCTTTTCAGCAATAACGTCAGTTTGAAAATAACTGATCTACGTCAACACATAGACATGACGTAACACTTCGTTTCACCCTGCCTTTTATCAACATTGTACGGTGCTATGTATTTTGGAGGTGGGAGAGCACAAGATTGGGATGATAATTCACATAAGTTCACAATCTCAATCCGAGGTGTGACTTGCGAGATCTTTGTAGCACGTGTTGTATTTTATCAAATCATTACGCTCTCTCAGTTGCGTGCTTTAAACTAGTTCCGAATCCGTTCGTATTCAATATGAACTGATTGTGTCGCGCATTGAATTGGTGGATTCGTAGAGGAAAATGCGATTTGTGATATTGCTCGTATAAAAATTAAATGCTCTAGTGTGTACTTTACACATGAAGCACAGCGCTCAATATAAAAGTTTGTGATTTTTGAGGCATTGGTAAGCTAATGGCAATATGACGATATCAATAACAAGTATGTACGGTCAAACGATACATTTCCTAATTTAAAGTTATAATGACATATAAAACATTCATTCACAAGTCCAAACCAATGAAAACTTATTTCGCGGAGTAAATACGTTTGTATATTTAGTGTAGTGATAGTGCTAGTGTTTTAGTTTAACTTTTACCCACGGCACGAGTAGGACCCGACCTGACGACACCCTGCTTATGAAGCAAATTCTCTACCACTGGGCTACCGTGACTGGTCACCGAACCTAGGATTTGTATTGATTTAGTGTATGTAAGTCTGTCCTTATTTAAGATATAGAACTGTTTTATTACTTATATCAAATACCCATCACGTTTGATATAGGCGCACCCATACATACCGTACCCCCCAAGATTAAGTTGTTTACCTTTCATGTTTCTAACAATGAAAAGACGTCATGGAATCCATCAACATTATACATTTATTGCATGGTAGCGAGGGAAATATAAATATTTATTTACCCTATTTTTCTTGGGTGAATAAATCTTCACATCTCCCGAACATTCATTAAATAAATTGTTTATCATACCGAAACAAAGTAAGACTACAAGATGCATTCGAAATTGGAGCCCGGTCATCTATACATTGTATGTAGCTGTGGTCGTCCTAACGGTAACACCGCGCCGTCAACGTATTAGTAGGTACAAACAACGGGATACTGTTATGTATTTCTATTCTGCGTGAATTCTGATTTACTTGCTTGATTTTGTATAAGCCAAAATCAGACGATTTAACTGTGTATCAGAGACCCGCACATTCTGTAGCTTATAGACTGTGAAAATAGAATGACTCGGTCTTATTGTGATATCACAGCATAATATGTCTATCTTGACGTAAAATGTATGAAAAATGCACGAGGCTATCGAAGGGGTGAAATATGATGGGGATATATAATGTTTGGGAGACAAGTGATTGTCTTAACCAGTCAGATTAGGCGTTGCATAGAATTCTCTACAGCCCAGTTGTTAAGTACTTCGTTACTAGCTTGAAAATACGGATGTATATTTAATTGCTGTTATAAAATTTAGAAATTCATTTCAAAATTAAGGATTATCTCCCTCATGCATAGCTCTCATCCTTGAACGAATTTGGTTCCACTTTTTTGGCACGCTGTTTTATGCTATATTTAGCTCTAAAACTTCATAGTTATCTCGGATTTCAAACATTTCGATTGAGCATCACTGGAGAGACATTATTTGTCGAAATGCGCATCTGGTGCATCAAAATTGGTACCGTATAAGTTTTACATCAGGGAACATGCTTGCTGTGGAGACCAGATCGGTGTGTGAATTCCCGAGGGTAAATGCTATACCTGAATCACAAATTACTTCTTGAAGTTTCAGGTCCATCAGCAATGTTTTTCTTAGAGTCACAGGGTTGTGACAGGAAGGACGGAAAACTCACTGTAATCGTCTTCTTTTCACCAAGAGAACAATGTCGACTAATGGACAATTGCAAATTAGAGGGTTTCCATATAATCGACTGAAAAAGACAAATATCGTGTATTGATGAAAGAGACAAGATTGTATTATAACCATGTGATAGAAAATTGAAACACTGCTATACTTTGTTGCATTTGCTGGAGGAGGTGTAGTGATAACATTATCATGATATGTGTCCTTTCATTGAGTAATCTATTCCACATTCGTTTGAAAGTGTATATACTATATACCAATTCAAGATCTAATGTATGTGTGTGTGTGGGTACGATATAACACAATGGTGAAATAAAGCTACCTCCACATGGCCAGGAGTCCCTGTTTGCGTTTTTTTTTATTTTGTATTCGTTACAGGAACATTGAGATTGATCACTGTTCGTTATGTTCACTTTTCCATTCATTGTGGATATTCTCAGAATATATCGTTTACTGTGTCATTTAAAAAAGGTTGATAAACTTTGATATTTCGTTATATTTTACTAACAACAGAATCACAATTTTGAACCTAAGGGAAGTTCACAATTTCTATTAAGAATGATGTCGGAGTAGATTTCGTTATATTTTACTAACAACAGAATCACAATTTTGAACCTAAGGGAAGTTCACAATTTCTATTAAGAATGATGTCGGAGTAGATCTGCAGGTTATGTTGTTTGGTTTTTTTTTTTGGCCAGGAACATCTCCAGATCAATATCATTAGAATTACAATTTGGAGGAAGGTAATCACTAAATCAAAATATTTTTAAAGATGCCATTATATAATCAATTTTATGAGAGATAAGATAGAATCATTTCTTCAGACGAATTAATTTATACAAGCAGCTTAAATAATTTTGCATCATTCATTATAAGATATATCACTGTTCGTTATTTTCACCTTTCATTGAGTAAAGTAACAAAAATCAACACCATTTTCAAATTTACACTTTTCGTACAATTACTCTCATCGACAATATTGAATTGTCATACAAATAATCGGTATATATATAGATATCCTTACAATATGCATAGATTTGTCAGTGTATGATCAATGATTCCATTCTTTAACGTTTGATGTACTAATTAAGTTTAATTGATCAGCACTACAATGATGAAATATATTAATCTGTAAACTGATTCAATACACGAGCACATAAGTACGGCTTTAAACATGGGAATTAGATCTATCGCCCACCATTTATTTATTGTCTAACAAATATAATATTCATACATATATTGAATAGAAATAACACAGTGAATTCCAAAATAAAACACCACAGAGATGTTATTCTATATTTAGATAGGTTTTTTTTACAGAATGGAAACGTTGATGGTAATTGAACTCATACACATTATGGCAAATGGGATATTTTCACGTTCTCCATCATCAGTTCCTATATCTATGTAGCGATATTTAATTATCACCTAGTTACCGTACCTGTGTCTCTCAGCAGATTCATTTCATTAGCGCAATTTTTGCTTATGATCTATTTGGATTGTAATTGTGAACTGCCTCAAAGTAGCATCTCAAACAATGAAAGGCGAATATAACGAACAGTGATCAATATCATAACTTTTATAAGCAATACAAAGCAGAGAGTTGGGCAAACAAGGACCCCTGGATATACCAGAGGTGGGTTCGGGTGAATAGGAGGAGTAAGCATCCCCTGTCAACCGGTCACACTCGCCGTGAGCCCTATATCTTGATCAAGTAAATGGAATCATTCGTAGTAAAAACAGTGTGCCAAGAACGGCCTAACAATCGGCATGAAACACGTCAGGGAGCATGTGACCCAATGATATGTTGTATTGGCAAACTAGATCGTTATAACAACCATCGAATTTGCGAAATGTTGATTTTAAACAAGCCTGTTGGAATCCCTGCACCATCAACTTGTTTGTCAGTAACCTGCTTCCATTTAAAGACTGGCCATACCTAGAACAATGTCTTGTGTATCGAATCAGTTGAAAGATGTAAGCACCATATGTTCACCTTTCATACAGGTGATAATGGAATATTTCAAGATGAATATGAGAAGTTGACAATGGAGAAGTTGAAAGCATAACAATAAAAACAATTGTAAACTAATTCTAATTGTAACGGGGACCGTTAGGTATGTTACCCAACATACCCAATTAAAAGTGATGCCATTTTAAACCTATGCAAAAATCATTTTATTTTATCCTTTAATTACACGTAGTGCATTTAATATGGTCATTTCAGTACAAAGAAATGAAAAAATGTAATGCACGTGCATACACGCGCACGCGATTGTGATTCTGTACTTTTGTTGATATCATTCAACAGGCCTTTGTATCATATACCCACCGTATGAATTTCATCACTTTTTCATCAAATATATATTGGTTTAAAAATCGTCCAATCAGAATTCAGCACACATGCATTCACGTGCTGGACATTAGTTTTAACCATAGCAACTGGTAAGGAGGACCACGACACACCTAAAACCTCAAAATCAACAGAATTTGATGGTGTTATGAGCATTAGAAATTTAATATGAGAAAGTACATATTTTTAAGGTACTTCCGGTGGACCACCGAATTGACGGCGACGGAAGTGGAATTCGTATGTTGCGTATACAAGCCAAGATTTAACAACCTTGAAATTTTCAAGACTCAATATTTGACAGTTTACGAGAAAACACCCAAAGAATATATCAACGAATATTGGACATATCTGACAAACGGAAGTGAATTTTGAAGAAAACAAAATGACAGTGAGCTAAAGATGGATAATGTTAATAATATATATGAAAATGATATTAAACACATTTATCGAAAGTTGCTGTTTTAACTTCCGGTAAGTATATCATTTTTGAAACTATGAAAAAACCTATTTTATCATGCCAATTTCGTTTCAAGCACAGAGTTTTGAAATTTGACGTTTTCTTTCTTCACTTCCGGTGACAATCGGAAGTGACGGCCGCAATAATCATATGCATATGTCACATATGTCAAGATATATCACCTCTGAAAGTTTCAAAATGAAATATTTGAACGTTTATGAGAAAACGCCTCGACAAAATCTCTTTTTAAAATCAAAAATCGGACATATCACACGTACGGCAGTCAATTTTGAAAAAAAAATATTGACGTTACTCTAGAAATAGATAATGTCAATAATATATGTGAAAATCAAATCAAACACTTGATTTATTAGCGAGATTTATGGGGACGACGAAACACCAATTTTTCAACATTTTTCTCCATAAACCGGAAGTTACTATTTTTAATAGAAAGCATTTTTTCTGGCAAGTATCACATTTTCTGAAACTATGAAAGAGAGCTAATCATACCATGCAAGTTTCGTTTTAGACACATAGTTTTGAAATTTGACGTTTTCTTTGTTCACTTCCGGTGACGAGCAGAAGTGACGACCGAAACAATCATATGCGTATGTCACATCTAGAAGTCGAGATACATCATCTCTGAAAGTTTAAGACTGAATCTTAAACCGTTTATGACAAAACACTTGAACAAAATGACCTTTTAAAAATGGTAGATCGGACGTAATTAACGACAAGAAGTAAATATCGAAAAAAGAAAATGAATGTAGTTCATTTTATGGTGCATCTTTCCTGAAAGTTTGATGAAAATCTGTCAAGTCATTTCCGAGAAATGGCGTCCACAAAATCGGGAAGAAAAAGAACAATAATAAAAATAATAATAACAAAAAAGAGGACAAGAAACATAAAAATAAGAAAAAAGGTCTTCAATTGGAAACGGAAGACCTTACTAAGAAACAGAGTAAAATCAATATGTCCCCAACTTTGTTTGGGGAACATCATAATAATAATAAGAAGAAACAGAGTAAAACAATATGCTCTCAAACTTTGTTGGGCAACATAATAATAATAATAATAATGATAAGAAACAGAGTAAAAACAATATGTTCCCAACCTATAATGGAAAAAAAAGATGCACAGTCTGGAATACATTGTATACAAAGTTGTTTTAAAAGGTGGCCCACGAAAGCATTACAAAATAGACAGTTGGGCAAACACCGACCCTGGACAAATCAGAGGTGAGGTCGGGTGCCTAGGAGGAGTAGGCATCCCCTGTGTGATGTAAAACATCGATATTGGTTTTATTTTGGTACACTTTTCGTATGGAAAAGAGAAAAAATAATCTCTATTGATCAGTCAATCAAGAAATTCTTTTGTTCAACAGCACCCTGATTCTGCAAACACGTACTCTGAAGCTGATTTTAAAAAGAGGTTGGATTTTCTCACTGATAATATATCTCCGTAGTCTTTGTTGACAAGGTCTTCCAACAGTCTGTTAGAATTCAAATGGACACAAATTGTGCTCCTTTGTTAGCTGACCTGTTTTATATTTTCATGAGGTAGAATTTATTGAAAGAATTCTACATGACAAATACTGTCTTTCCTAACCTTCCAATCGACATTTCGATATATTGTGAAGTCGAACTAAAAGAAACTGTATAGCCTACTACTTCTGTATTGTACTTAGGAATTTTATTGAACATACATTTTAAAAGAAAACTAAGCACTCAACCTGATGACAAACACGATGACTTCAGCTTCTCCATCGTAAACCTTGATTTATATCTATTTAGGAGTATTCAATTATCACTTTTATTAGGTATTTATGTCCCTGAATTGAGTCGATGCGCAAGAGATTAGTTATGCTTATGATATTTTTTTAAATCGAGGCAAGGTATTGAAAAAAAATGATATTACAGGAGTCTCAACAGTCTCCATTAAAGTCAACGTTTTGCAAATGCTATGCTCGTTATAACGATCTAATTTACCACTACACTCTGCCGTTGAGTGAAATGATGTCTTATATGTTTCATATTAATTGTTAGGCCATTCTTCACACATTGGTGTTGACTACGGGTCACTCCGCTTATAGAACTCATGGTGGATGTGACCGGTCGACAGGGGATGCTTAGTCGGTCAATTGGGAATGCTTACTCTTCTTAAACACATGTTCCCTTATCTGGTTTACCCAGGGTCCATGTTTCTCCAATTCTTAATTTCGCATTGCTTATAATACATATGAGGTTCATCTCTGTTCAATAGTCTTCATTATCTTCACCTCCTCTGCATAAATGTAATTGTTATGTATATAGATATACTTACAGTTCCTGTAGCTTCGTCAATGCATCAAAGATTCCATTTGGTAACGTTGTTATGTTATTGTTCCTCAAGTCTCTGAATTAAAAATACTCCTGATTAACCTTCATTGATCAACGCTCAAAGGATGAAATATATAATTTTCTAGAATGATTCAATATGCAAATGCATGATATTTGCACTAAACAAGTAGTTTATATCCATCATGAATGATTTGTCTATTTTCTAAAAATTATATTTTGCATTAAATTTGTTGATCAGAACGTATCCAGTGAACTCGAAATGAAAGCATCACACAATGCTCTATCAGTGTTTTATATTTGAATCTCTTTATTTATTGATTTGGGAAGCTAATGGTAAACGAGTACATAAGGTTTATGACAGCTAACAAAAATTAAGGTCCGTCATCATCAACTTCTTATATGTATGTAGAAATATTCCACTATCACTTGGGATGATATCTACGTCACCCAACTGATTTCATATACAAGTACATGTTCTGCGTATGATAGATGTCGTTTTTAATTTCGCATTGACTCAAACAAATTCCCAACTTATAGTTTATATAGATGCACGGGTGACAACACCTTAGATGCAAATTGGCATTATAATGAGAAACAATGTTGAAAAGTGACTAGTAATTTGTCAGAACTACAGTTGTTAGGCCTTCAACTTTACATTTAAATATATCAACGACGTTTTACCTATTAACAAAAATAATACTTATAAATATAACACTTATACGGTACCAATCTTGATGCACCAGATGCGCATTTTAATATATCTATTCGATATGTTAGACCTTCAATTTTACATATAGATATATCATCGCCGTTTTACCTATTAACACAATCATTTTCATTCATATATGGAATCGATATTTCCACATGAACTTGAAATAAAAAAAACACCACATATACCTCTACATACGCTTCGTACTTAGATATTTTATTGAAAATAAATCTTAACGGCAAACTATTGACATACTGAATGACTTCATCATCTCCATCAACTTCCCATACATAACATGCAGAGTATTCCATTATCACCTGTATATGATGATTATATATCTCAAGTGATTCGATACGCAACAGCTTGTTCTCCTTATGATATTTTTTGATTAAGGCAGGCTTCTTGCAGACAACTGCAAGTTGATATTACAGGAGTTTAAACAGTCTCGTTTAAAGTCAACATTTCGCAAATTCTCTGCTCGTTATAACGATCTAATTTACCAATACAATCCGCCGTTGAGTCAAATTATATCTAATGTATCTAATTGTTAGGCCATTCTCTACACACTGGTGGTGACTGATTGATCAACGCTTCAATGATGAAATATATAACTTTCTAAAATGATTCAATACGTGAGAGCATGGTACTTGCACTAAATTTGTCTTTAAACAAATAGCTGAAATCAATCATGAACAATTTCTCCATTTTCTAATAATAATAATGTCTAATAAGGATGTACTCTAGTGGTAATTTTACCGCGAGTGGGTCGTCATACATTTTGAAGTCGCAAATCTGGGAATGCCTGTATTTTATTTTGTATCCACACAGTAGAACATTAATATGTGTTTTTGTTTGTAGGTAATGTTAATAAACTAACAAAAATTAATTGAAACATGACAATTTTTTTTTTCTCATCTTACGACATTCATAATGACGTTACGATTGTAAAGAAACTCGAGTTCCAAGACGCACACTACAATGTCGCATGTAAAGTCTATTCTAAAGCAGTCCAGAAACATATAGGGTAATTTGTTAGAAGTAAAACGGCAGTTATAGATCAGGCTGCAACCGATATTCTCACAAGTGCATGGAAGACAAAGAAAATTACAGACAAGCAGCCATAACCACACACATGGTGACACAGTACGTCTACTGTACATAGTGTCGGACGAGAGGGGATAATGGAAGCATTTTAGCGATGCAATACCCGAAATAGAGTTGCTGATATAGTGTTGAATGAATTTAGAAGTTTTTCAATATACAAGAACTTTTTTTGTGAAAATAGAATCTACAAACTATGTAGATCTGTACCTAAATTGATCTGCGATCTTCCCGATCCCGCCAAGTCGGTCATGAGCGAATCTCGCTCCTAACGTTCAATGTATCATTATTGAAGCATCATTTTGATTAAAAAGTGTAATCTATATCATTGTTTTAAAAAAATTGCCAAAGTATACAGCGAATTTAATTCATTAGAAAGAATACAAAGGGAAAAAAAGCGAGGGGGGGGGGTCTCCCATCTAGAGAATTATGGCGCGCCATTCGTGTATAAATTAGTTAAAACAAAAGATAATTTTGTTGACTATATATACATGTATAGATCTGTTTCTTTTGGGCTACTAGATCGATACTTTGTTTCTAATCAGTTCTGGTAAATTGAATGATTTTATCAAAATATTATTTTAATCATCCCTCCAAAGTGTAATTGTCAAAAAGTTTTTTTATGTTAAAATTTGTTTATAGGGTATTGAAAATGCACATTAAAAAAATCCTGATTAGAATTTCAGCATATATTTCATAAACAGTCATTTATGCACTAACAAATTCATATATAACATTTTGCATAAGAAATTCTTTTAGAGTAACAATTTTTTGAACAAGGCATTGAAACATAATCCCTGGCTAGACAAAAATCGGAGTTAGTTGAAGTTGGTGTATTAGCAGTCTGGTGGTAAACCTAATGATATATTCTGTTATATTGTTAAAAATTTACAGTATTGATAGAAATTGAGTTCCAATGTTTGCTTTTTAGCTACATCCATTTGGTAACCACAGTGAGAGGGATGAGTTGTACTATCATCATATGAAGAACCATACCAGGAAGTGCAGATTTCTTCTTCATGGCCACATGGAATTTGGCTGTTAAAAGTACATGCATACAATATACATGTAATTTCTGGATAATTCAAGTACTTTGCATTCTATTCAAACCAAATTTGGACACATGGATACATACAAATAAGGAAAAAATATCAATCAATGTTGGGGTCAGAAGGTCAAAGATCAAGGTCACATTGGATGGAAATTAGAAAATTATGATGCGGGGGCATTTGTGTTTTACACATTCTATAGATATAAATGAATTAGTATTGTCTATATGTATATATTATTAATGTTTTCTGATTATGTATCATATAATGAAATACATTTATAGAATTTGTAAATATGAATTGAAAAATAAACATTTAATAACAAATCGTACATTGTTATTGTTTAGAATTTATGTCAGTGTAAGAAGTGGGGTGGGGACACAAAATGGTGCAAATCTTTCTTCCAATACACACTATCCCACACATTTTTTTCCATTTAAATTAAGTATAAATATGATTGAAATCTACATTAGTAATTTCAGAAAAAAGTTCGAAAAAAATGTTCTCCCTAGGTTGAATTTTTTGATGAAATAGGTCTTCACAATTGTGTGATAATTTATACAATTATGTTAATTGATACTTGATTTTTTGTAGAATTGGTCATATGTTGTATGTGAAAGTTATTGAAATAATTATACTTACTTTTATAAAATAAAAGAAAATCAACATTGGTATGTCCTTAATATTTGTTTTATATTGTGTTTCTTGTGAAAATTGGTGATTTTCATGAAAAATTAATTTTCAGCAAAGGGACAACTTTGAGGAGCTGTAATTCTCTGAAGTCCACACTAACATACCCCTTTTCATCTTTTAAATGTCTTTCGGATAAAGATGTATCAGTTAAAATGGTTTATCAAAAAAGTTTGATACTTCTGAAAATAAAATCAAAGCAGGAGAGAACATCCTTAAACGTGTTGATCAGAAATTATCCAGTCAACTTGAAATAAAAACATCAATTGATCATCTATCTGTGTTTTATGTCTGATTTGGGACGTTAATGATAAACGAACATATACGTTTTATGGTAGCTAGGGAAAACTAAGGTCCGCACCCATCTCCCTATATGGATGTAGAAATATTCCATTATCACGTGGGATGATATATACATCGCCCAACTGATTTGATAAACAAGAACATGTTCTACGTATGATCGATTTGGTTTGTAATATCGCCTTGACTCAAAACAAATTCCCAACTTATGTTTTATATAGATGCAAGAGTAGTTTGTCAGAACTACATTTGTTAGGCCTTCAGTTCTACATATAGATTTATCGACGACGTTTTACCTATTAAGAAAATCAATTTCATTCATTTGTGGATTCGATATTTCCACATGAACTTGGAATAAAAAAAACCCATCACATATACCTCTACATATGCTTTGTACTTTGATATTTTATTGAAAGTAGATCTTAACGGCAAACTGATGACACACGGAATTATTTCAGCTTCTCCATCAACTTCCCATTTCTACATAGCATGTAACAGTATTCAATTATTACTTGTATATGATGTTTATATATCTCAATTGATTCGATACGCAAAACCTTGATCTCCTCATGATCTTTTTTTTTTTTGATCAAGGCAGGCCTCTTACAAACAAGTTGATATTACAGGAGTTTAAACAGTCGTGTTTAAAGCCAATATTTCGTAGATTCTATCCCCGTTATAACGATCTAATTTACCAGTACAATCTGCCGTTGAGTCAAATAATGTCTAATGTGTTTCATATTAATTTTAGGCCATTCTTTACACACTGGTATTGACTGCGGATGACTCATGGCAGATATAGGGTTCATGGTAGGTGTAGCAATTTTGTATTACTTATAATAGATATAAGATTCATCACTATTCAACATTGTTAATTATTTTCATTTCCTCCGAATACAAATAATTGTTATTTATATAAATATACTTAGAGTGTATTTAGCTTGGTCAATGCATCAAATATTCCATTTGATAACGTTGCTAATTTATTTGTCTCCAAGTTTCTGATCAGAAATATGTCCTTAATAAACTTCATTGATCAACACTCCAATGATGAAATATATAATTTTCTAAATTTATTCCATCAGCGACAGCATGGTATTTGCACTAGATTTGCCTTTGAACAAGTAATTTAAATCCATCATGAACTGTTTGTAAATTTTCTAATAATTATATTTTCCATTAAATGTATTGATAAGAAATTATACAGTCAACTCGAAATAAAAGCATCAAATAATTCTTTATCTGTGTTTTATATCTGAATGCAAGGTGAAGATAACGAACAGTGATCAATCTCATAACTCCTATAAACAATACAAAATAGATAGTTGGGCAACCACGGACCCCCTTTACACACCAGAGGTGGGATCACGTACCCAGGAGGAGTAAGCACCCCCTGTTGACCGGTCACACCCGCCTTGAGCCCTATATTCTGATCAGGTAAACGGAGTTATCTGCAGTCAACATCAGTGTGTCAAGAACGTCTGTACCTCTCTTTATTCATTTAAGATGTTAATGGTAAACGAACACATACTGTTTATGGTAGGTAAAAAAAAATCAAGGCCCGTCTACTATCAACTTCCTATATGTATATATAAATATCCCACTATCACCTGGGTATGGTATCTACGTTCCTCAACTGATTCAATAACCAAGCGCATTTGTGTTTGATTAATTTTGGTTTGTAATTTCGCATTGACTCAAAAGAAATCCCCAACTTATAGTTGATATAGATGTACGGGTGGCAACACCTTATATACAATCTGCTCTATAACGTGAACCAATGTTGAAAAGTGACTGTCACATTAAATTCCCCTTCTTCTCATTTTGTATGTAATGTAAGTAAATATGCTCTTATTTTGTGTATATATCGAACACACCCAAAATCCTGTTTGGAGCCTCTTTTTACTGTGCCCTAATTGGTTTGTAAATTCCCATTGACTCGCAATAAATTACCAACATATATTTTATATAGATGCACGGGTGACAACACCTGAGATGCAAATTTGCATTATAATTAGAACCATTGTTGAAAAGTGACAAGTAATTTGTCAGAACTACAGTTGTTAGGCCTTCAACTTTACATTTAAACATATTGACGATGTTTTACCTATTAACAAAAATAATATCCATATATCGATTCGATATGTTAGGCCTTCAACTCTACATTTAGATATATCGTCGATGTTTTACCTATTAACAAAATCATTTTCATTCATATGTGGATTCGATATTTCCACATGAACTTGAAATAAGAAAACAGCACATATACATCTACATCTGCTTTGTACTTAGATATTTTATTGAAAATATATCTTAACGGCTAACTGTTGACATACTTAATGATTTCAGCCTCTCCATCAACTTCCCATAGGTACATAATATCTAGCAGTATTTCATAACGACCTGTATATGATGTTTATACATCTCAACTGATTCGATACCAAAATCTTGTTCTCCTTGTGCTCTTTGTTTTTTTTTATCAAGGCAGGTTTCTTAGAAACAAGTTGATATTACAGGAGTTTCAACAGTCTCGTTTAAAGTCAATATTTCGCAAATTCTATGCTCGTTATAACGATCTAATTTACCAATACAATCTGCCGTTGAGTCAAATTATGTCTTATATGATTCATACTAACTGTTAGGCCATTCTTTACACACTGATTTTGACTGCGGATCACTCCGCTTATAAGACTCATGGTAGATGTGACCGGTCGACAGGGGATACTTAGTCGGTCGATAGGGAATGCTTACTCTTCTTAAACACCTGTTTCCTATGTATGGTTTACCCAGGGGTCCATGTTTGTGTAACTCTTAATTTCGTATTGCTTATAATAGATATAAGATTCATCACTGTTTGACATTGTTCATTATCTTCACCTCCTCTGCATACAAATAATTATTATGTATATAGATATACTTACAGTGTCTCTAGCTTCGTCAATGCATCAAAGATTCCATTTGGTAACGTTGCTATTTTATTTCTCCACAAGAATCTGAATCAAAAATATGTCCTGATGAATCTTAATTTATCAGCGTCCAAATGATGAAATAAATCATAATACATTCTCTACACACTGGTGGTTGATTGATCAACGCTTCAATGATGAAATATATGATTTTCTAAAATGATTCAATACGTGAAAACATGATATTTGCACTAAAATTGGCTTTAAACATGTAGTTTAAATCAATCACGAACAATTTGTCCATTTTCTAATACTAATAATTTCCATTAAAGGTGTTGATCAGATATTATCCAGTCCACTCGAAATAAAAACATCAATTGATCCTCTATCTGTGTTTTATGTTTGAATCTTTAACTTTATTCATATGGGACGTTAATGGTAAACGAACATATACAGTTTTTTGTAGCTAGGGAAAACTAAGGTCCGCCACCATCTCCCTGTATGTTTGTAGAAATATTCAACTATCCACTGGGATGATATCTATGTCGACTAACTGATTCGATAAACAAGTGCATGCCCTGCATATCATCGATTTGGTTTGTAATTTCGCATTGACTCAAAACAAATCCCCAACTTATAATTTTTATAGATGCACAGTTGGCATTATCTTACATGCAAATTTGCATTGTAATGAGAACCAATGTTGAAAAGTGACTAGTAATAAGTCGGAACTACAGTTGTTAGGCCTTCAACTCTACATTTAGATATATCCACGACGCTTTACCTATTAACGAAATCACTTTCATTCACATGTGAATTCTATATTTCCACTTGAACTTGAAATAAAAAAGCAACAACATATACATCTACATCTGCTTTGTACTTAGATATTTTATTGAAAAAAAAATCTTCACGACAAACTAACGTCACACGGAATTATTTCAGCTTCTCCAACAACTTCCAATATCTACAAAACATATAGCAGTATCACATTATCATATGTATATGATGTTTAATAGCCCAACTGATTCGATACCCAAAACCTTGTTCTCCTTATGATTTGTTTCATTAAGGCAGGTTTCTAACAAATAATTGGAAGATGAAATTACAGAAGTTTCAACAGTTTCGTTTATGGTCACCATTTCGGAAATTCTATGCTCGTTATAACGATCTAATTTCCCAATGTAATCTGCAGTTGAGTCAAATTATGTATTATGTGTTTCATACTATATGTTAGGCAATTCTTTACACACTGATTTTGACTGCGGATCACTCCGCTTATAGAGCTCATGGTATATGTGACCAGTGGACAGGGGATGTTTTGTCGGTCGATAGGGAATGCTTACTTTTCTTAAACACCTGTCCCCATGTCTGGTTTACCCAGGGGCCCATGTTTCTCCAATTCTTAATTGTGTATTGCGTATACTAGATATAAGATTTATCACTGCTCAATACTGTTCATTATCTTAATCTCCTCTGCATACAAATAATTGTTTTGTATATACATATACTTACAGTATCACTAACGTCGTCAATGCATCAAAGATTCCATTTGGTAACGTTGCTATTTTATTTGCCGACAAGTATTTAAATCAAAAAGATCTTTCTGATTAACCTTATTTGATCAACGCTCAAATGATGAAATAAATTATTTTCTAAACTGATCCAATCTGCAACAGCATATTTAGCACTAAATTTGGTTTTAAACAAGTAATTTGAATCCATCACGAACGGTTAGTCAATTATCTAATAATTATATTAAACGTGTTGATCTGAAATTATCCAGTCAACTCGAATTAAAAACATCACATAATTCTCTATCTGTGTTTTCTATTTGAATATCTCCTTTTTTATTGATTTGGGACGTTAATAGTAAACGCACAAAAAAAGTTTTGTGGCAGCTAAGAAAAATTAAGGCCCGTCACCATCAACTTCCTATATGTATGTTACAGTATTTCACTATCACATGTGTATGATATCTGCGTCGCCCAACTGATTCGATAAACAAGTGTATCTGTGTATAATTGATTTTGGTTTGTAATTTCTCATTGACTCAAAAGAAATTTCCATGATATAGTTTATATAGATGTGCGGGTGACAACACCTTCAGTGCAAATCTGCATTATTATTACAACCAATGTTGAAAAGTGACTAGTTTCTCAGAACTACAGTTGTTAGGCTTTCATCTTTACATTTAGATATATCGACGACGTTTTACCTATCAACAAAATCATTTCATTCATATGTAGAGTTGATATTTCCACATGAACTTGAAATAAAAAACACCACATATACCTCTACATATATTTCATACTTAGATATTTTATTGAATATAAAACTTAACGGCAAACTAATGACACACAAAATGATTTCAGCTTCCCCTCAACTTCCCATAGCTACATAACATGTAGCAGTATTCTATTATCAACTGTATATGATGTTTATATATCTCAACTTATTCGACACCCAAAACCTTGCTCTCCTTATATATTTTTTAATGAAGGCAGGATTCTTACAAAGAAGTCGATATTACAGGAGTTTCAACAGTCTCGTTTATGATCAACACTTCGCAAATTATATGCTCGTTATAACGATCTAATTTACCAATACAAACTGCCGTTGTGTCAAATTATATCTAATGTTTGTTCATACTAATTATTAGGCCATTCTTTACACACTGGTGTTGACTGCGGATCACTCCATTTTTATGGCTCATGGTAGATGTGACCGGTCATCAGGGAATGCTTAGTCGGAAGATAGGGAATGCTTACTCTTCTTAAACACCTGTCCCCATGTATCGTTTACCCAGGGGTTCATGTTTATCCAACTCTAAATTTTGTATTGCTTATAATAGATGTACGATTCATCACTGTTCAACATTGTTCATTATCTGCACCGCCTCTGCATACAAATAATTCTTATGTATATAGATATACTTACAGTGTTTGTAGCTGCGTCAATGCATCAAAAAGTCCATTTGCTAACGTTGTTATTTTATCTATCCCGAAGTATCTTAATCAAAAATATTTCCTGATTGACCTTGATCAACACTCCCATGATGAACTATATAATTTTCTAAACTTATCCCATTTGCGACAGCATGGTATTTGCACTATATTTGCCTTTGAACAAGTAATTTAAATCCATCATGAACGGTTTGTCTATTTTCTAATAATTATATTTTCCATTAAATTTGTTGATAAGAAATTATCCAGTAAACTCGAAATAAAAGCATCACATAATTTTTAACTGTGTTTTATATATATCTGAATATCTCTCTTTATTGATTTGGGACGTTAATGGTAAACGAACACATCAGGTTTATGGCAGCTAAGACAAATTAAGGCAAGTCACCATCAACTTCCTATATGTATATAGACATATCCCACTATCACTTGGGTATGGTATCTACGTTCCTCAACGGATTCAATAAACAAGTGCATTACTGTTTGATTAATTTTGGTTTGTCATTTCGCATTGACTCAAAACAATTTACCAACTTAAAGTTTATATAGATGCACGGGTGACAACACCTTATAAGCAAATTTGCCCTATAACGTGAACAAATGTTGAAAAGTGGCTGTCGCATTAAATTCTCCTTATTCTCATTTTGCATGTAATGTAAATAAATATGCTCTTATGGACTTTAAACCACCAGCCCGTGCGGAATTCAGTTTGGACACGGCAGTCTAGGAGGATTGACGTTTTCATACTTCTCTGCATATCAGTTTATATTGATCAACAAACCTTTTCCGATGCTACACAGACGTATACATGCTACAGCTTTTCAGAGGTAAGGTGTTTTATTTACTACTCAGCAGTTCGTCTATTGTTTTATGTTATTTCAACTGTCCTAAAACATCCGGTTACCGAGTTCCTTAGTGTTAACTTAATTCCATGCATGTGATTTTCATTCGTTTCAAAATGGTAACGACAAGTGTTCAGTGTATGGTGCAGTATTATAGTCATCAAGTAGATTTTGTCCAATATCTGTAAATGCATATCAATACAATGTAAAACTTCAATGTCTGTGTGGAGTCTTTCCAATAGACAAAAGCATAACTGTATTGTCTTAAACAGAAGACATACCCAGGATGTTATCTGAAAATAAGATAATTTTATGTGTGTATTTATGTGTAATGTAACGCCACTCAGTGTGTATAAGTAATATATTACATTATATGGATGTGTATCAAAACAGGTCCTCTCCCTGTGGTATACTACAGTTATCCTCATATAACCAGTGTATGCAGGATGTGGAGAGTAATCGTATAGTACAAGGACAACCAAACTCCATGAGTGGGTACCTCCGTCAAACCCACAGAGGTCTACGCTAATGAGCCAAGATCATAGACACTTGTGGAATTAGGATCATGTTCTTTATGAGATATTGTACATAATAAACTCTTTATATCCATATTATGAGTTTTTAATGTGTTAGTTTGATATGGTTACCGTCAGTTCGTCCATCTGTGATAGTGACCAGTAAATTCGTAGAACTATAGTTGTTAGATTGTCAATTTTACATTTAGATATATCAACCACGTTTTACCTATTAACAAAATCATTTTCATTCATTTATCGATTTGATATATCCAAAAAAGAAAAAAAAAAGAAAAAACACCACATATACCTCTACACCTGCTTCGTACTTGGATATTTTAGTTAAAATATATCTTATCGGCAAACTAATGACACAAGGAATGATTTGAACTTCTCCATTAACGTCCCATATCTACTTAACAGGTAGCAACTAGTCCATCATCAACTGTAAATAGTATATATATCTACTCAACTGATTCGGAACGCAAAACCCTGTTCTCTTTATGATTCTTTTTTAAAGCAAGACGGGCTCCTTACAAAATTTCAACAGTCTTGTTTAATGTTAGCATTTTGCAAATTATATGGTCGCTATAATGATCTAGTTTGCAAATACAACATGTCATTGCCTCAAACAATGCTTGACGTGTTTCGTATCAATTGTTTTTTTGTACACACTGATTCTAACTACCCATTATTCTGTTTTCCTTATCAAGATATAGGACTCAGTAAGGATGTGACCAGTCACAGGTATGATTACTCTTTCTAACCATCTTATCCCAACTCTGGTATATCCAGGGGTCCTTATTTGTCGAACTCTCTATTTTGTATTCCTTATTGGAAAGGTGAAGATAACGAACAGTGATCGATCTCATAACTCATATAAGCGGGTCACACTCGCCATGAACCCTATATCCTAATCAGGTAAACAAAGTTATTCGTATTCAAAATAAGTGTGCCAAGAACGGCCTAACAATCGGCATGAAACACGTCCAACAGCATATGACCCAATGATAGGTTGCATTGACGAACTAGATCGTTATAACGACCAGAGAAATTGGGAAATGCTCACTTAAATCGAGACTGTTGAAACCCCTGTACCATCACCTTGTTTGCCAATACCTTGCCTTGCTTTAATAACTGACCACACGCAAAACAAGCTTTTGCTTCAGTTGAGAGATATGAACACCATATGCAGGTGATACTGGAATATTGTTACATAAATATGGGAAGTTGACGATGGAGAAGCTGAACTCATCCTGTTTGTCATACAGTTGAATTTTCAGTGTGTCGTTAAAGCTGACATGAATTAATAAATCTAGTGCAATTCTATAGATCCGCCATATTTCTCTGATAATCCGCCATATTAGTTTGATATTCTGTCGTTATATGTATCAGTTTCGCATGGTATACAATGTATAAGGGGACAGATTTCGCTACGCTTCACTTCACACCAGTGTCTTTGATTTACCTGTGTGAGTAGCTTCGACAGGTAACAAGTACATCTCCGATACTAAATTATAGGACATTAAAAAGAAATGAAATCACGTTTTGGAACATCACACAGTGCTCAAAATTATAGTAAACATATCGTACAGTAGTAAATCATTCTAACAGCTTTAAATAAATATGCATGTGTATATAGAATGCCTTTTCTTTACGTGAATATGCGTACATTTGCAGTCAATATGTCAAAACTATACAAAAAGGCAGAGGAATATTTCATTTATTATTTATTGATAAAATAGAATAAGCAAAGTGTATATATTTATACAATTCACAATTACTTTAAGTAAAAGGCAAATACATAAATACTACTGTACTTATAAACATGACATGTATGCTTGCCAAGCAAACGCATCGAATGTGGACGACTGTTTACCTGAGTCTACTCGTAATATCTGTAAAGGACAGTAGATGTACGTGTACACCTGTCGAAATACTCTAAGTAGTTGTAAAACTCCCTTTGTTTGCATAATCCATGAAACAAAACGATAAACTCCATTTGCATTCCAACAGTAAATACCATTCTCTATTGTACAGAATGCAATACACTTAGCCAGTGCTGATCAGTTATCTTCAATCAGGGGAAATATCAGAGTATATTTATCCTGTATTGTGCACGAATCCTTGTACCATATGATTTACTGGTCAGAATATTGTACATTTTTAAAAATCAGAAAATCATTTAGGTACATAGATTATTTATGCATCTAAGAGAGATACCTGTTAAATAGACGCCCGTGTTTGACAGGGTGGGTTTTTTTTTTGGGGGGGGGGGGGCAAATATACCTTGTGGATTATATATTATGCATATGGCCTGCACCTTTATTTTGCAAGAAATAATATAAATAATATATGTTATGCTCTTTGCTTATTCCATTCTATCAGTATGTTATTAGTAAATGATTTATCCGCATTTGTTTTATAAAAAAACTGCAAATGCTTGCATGCACTGGCAAGCATGCAAGAACAGTTTTTTTTTTCTTCCTTTTTTTGTCTAACTTATCTAAACTTCCAGAATGTTGCATTGGTATACAAAAATATTTTGTAATTTTGAGCAAAGTATAATGTTTTCAAATGTGATTTTATGTGTCTCTCATTCCCTATATATTACTATCGGCGATGTGCACTGGTCAAATGCACCTAGAAAAATCACTCAGGTGTGACAATCACATTTGGGGTATACAGTACCCGCAACGTTATTCTTGACATTCCTATTGTATTATATCATGCGTGTATCCTGTCGTATCGTGCGTGTATCCTATCGTATCGTGCGTGTGTTCTATCCTATCGTGTATCAGATTTTCCGTTTTCTATCGTGTTTTGCGTTTATCAAGTCTATCGTGTATCGTATTTTGCGTGTATCAGGTTTTCCGTTTATCGTGAAAATCGTTTATCTTGTAGCTTCGGAAACTATCGGGATCATATATTAAATCTAATGGAAAAGTAAGATACATCCGAAAGCTTTATTTGTTTTGTTAAAGAAGCTATTTTTAGGAATCGAGGAAAGACAACTTATATTTGAAGGAGAACATAAAGCTGTCGATCTTAAGGCAGAAAAAGAGCTATATGTCTGTCCAGAGAGGGCGAAAATTTATCGCAATTTCAGTCTAAGTAGTCTGGAAAGTAGGCAGTGGTTTGTCGAGCAAACGGGAACAGTAAAACTGAAAGCTCCTTCATCTGGAGTTCATAAACATTTCCTTGTCTAGAAACAATTATTTGTAATTAACACTAACAGAGAAATAGTAAGTTCCGATCTGAAAGGAAAAATCAGTAAATTAAATTGTTTATTACATATAGTTTAATAATGGTTCTTTTTCTTCCGATTTTGTTCACCTGCATTCAACTTATATATCAACTACTGAACTTGTGTGTGTTCTTATCTATCTGATTTTGTGTATCACCCGTGTTTTGACAGTAAACATTCTCAGGGACATTGTATTTCACACTTTTAGAGGATTAAGTTTTAAAAGAGTGCAAGGGTATATTACATCTCCCAAAATTCTACTCAATTGGGCACGATTCAGCTGTCATCGTTTTTTTATTATCATTTGTACATGTACACATATACCAATAGCCGTACGTGTAGATACTGGAAATTTATGCTGGTTTTGATGGTTATTTGAATTTTTTACATGCTAAACAAAAACATTTTAAAGCGTCTCTAAATTGCAACTTTAAATCAAGCCGGGTTTCGTATATGTTTTTAATAGTTTATTTATTTTTTGTTAACAAAATATCAATTCATATAGATATTGTTCCAATTACTTATGAATATCAATTATCACTCATAGTGTGGAAATATCTAATGAATGAGCGGTGAACTCAGAGCTTGATGCAAAATAACCCCCCTTCTCGTTACACACAAAATATTACTTAGTTTTATTTGATATCCAAAATAATAGACATTAGAATAAGAAAGCTATTGAAGCATGATATCACTACATTATATTACATTTTGTTAATTCCATGTTTAATTGCTAAACGCTCGGCATCAAGTGTGAATGCCACGGGTCATCGGAGATGACCTTAAAAACAGACGCCCCCTGTCACGGTAGGTGTGGCATGCTAAAAAAAAAAACCGCACTGCTCAATGGCCGTAAACTTTTGCCGAGCATAAGCCTAAATTTAAAAGTTCTTCACTGGTCATGGTGACGTCTCCATATGAGTGAAATATTCTCGAGCTAGACGTTAAGCAGGATAAAAATCAATCACTCCCTATATGATTCATATATTAAACATTCAAGGTGACAATATATGTTTTAGAATCATTGGCTGAGAAAATTCATATAAATATCAAATAATGAATTCAATACCGTATATAGTTTAGCTTCCGGATTTTAGTTGTAATGACGTTAAAAAAACCATAAATAGAATTCTAAAATAATAACAAATAAACGTACAACCGTGGATAAATAAATTATATGCTTTAGGTATATATATTGAGTATTGAAATCCTTCAATATTATTATGAACAAAATGTTATTATTTTGTACGTATCAAACTTTCGTTCTGTCTAAATTGTTTCTAAATTTACAACATTTCTATCAGGTTTTCCGTTTATCGTGAAGATTGTTTATCGTGTTTTTCGTTTATCAGGTCTGTCGTGAAGATCGTTTATCAGGTTTTGCGTTTATCAGGTTTGCCGTGTATCCTATAGTATCGTGCGTATATCCTATCGTATCGTGCGTGTATCCTATCCTACCGTACGTGTATCGTGTTCTATCGTTTATCATGTCAAGAATAACGTTACGGGTACTGTATACAGGTAGAGTAAATTAGGCTACTTGAGAGAAATATGGCGGATAAGATGAGAAAGGTGTACGTATTTATTAATTCATGTCAGCTTTAATATCTACTTTCAATAAGATATCTAAGAATGGGGCAGACGTGGGCGACTCTGTGGTGCCTTTTATTTCTAGCTCACATGGATATATTGAATCGCTCTATGGATGAAAGTTATTATTGTTAATAGAAAAAACGTTGTCGTAAAACAGTGTATCTTAAGGTCCAAGCGCATTTAAAACAACTCAAGAGGATCTGAGAATATTAACACATTTTTTTTAGAATGGATAAAATTATGCCTTTTCTTTTGTTTAGCTTATCAAATCATTGAAAAACTTCAAAACCTTATATTAAAAACGCTAATTTAATCAAAAATTTATAAAAAAGCCAACTTATTCTAAGGACTACGGAAACCCGGAGTCAACACAAAACACCCCAAAATATAGGTAGCGTAAATTACAAGAAACGCAACATAGATTACCAGATTATCATTTAGCAATTAAATACTGCCACCGTCTCCTTTTAAGTCAGCACTTCTCACATTATATGATTGTTGCAACGATCCAGTTTGCCAACTCCTCCTAGGCATCCGATCCCACCTGTGATGTGTCCAGAGGGTCCGTGTTGCCCAACTATCTATTTTGTATTGCTTATAATACTTCTGAGATTGATTACTGTTCGTTATCTTCACCTTCCAACCTATCATTAGGTCAAATGCTATCTGACTTGTTTCATATCGATTGTTAAAACGTTCTTGGCACACTGATTTTGACTACGGACAACTCCATTTACCTGATCAAGGTATAGGGCTCAAGGCGGATGTGACCGGCCGACAGGGGATGTTTACTCTTCCCTGACACCAGATCCCATCTCTATTATAGCAAGGAGTCTGTCTTTGCCCAACTCTAGTTTTACTGCTAATAGGAGGTATGAGATTGATCAATGTTCGTTATCTTCACCTTTCATTACTGTTCGTTATCTTCACCGTTCATTAATGGCGTGTAGTAATTCGTTCATCCGACACCATTGTGAATGTTCTAATTATCGTTGATTTACTGATTGTATACCATTGAACGATATCAAGAATTTTTCACTGGTGAAAGTTTTGATAATAACTGATATGTTTGCAGTTGGTACTGAACATGTATGTTGGTGCTGAGAATTACTGACATTTACTGTGGTTTTTACTGTGAATTCTGATATTTAATGATAAGTGTTGTGAGGAAAGTACTTTCGGAATACATTCTCTACACACTGGTGGAGACTGATTGATCAACGCTTCAATGATCAAATATATAATTGTCTAAAATGATTCAATACGTGAGAGCATGATATTTGCACTAAATTTGGCTTCAAACAAGTAGTTTAAATCAATAACGAAGAATTTGTCCATTTTCTAATAATAATTTCCATTAATCGTGTTGATTAGAAATTATCCAGGCAACTCGAAATAAAAACATCAATTTATCCTCTATCTGTGTTTTATGTCTAATGCTGTTTCTTTATTGTTTTGGGACGTTAATGGTAAACGAACATATAAGGTTTATGGTAGCTAGGGGAAACTAAGGTCCGCCACCATCTCCCTATATGTACATATAACTATTCCACTATCACCTGGGATGATATCTATGTCGATTAACTGATTCGATAAACAAGCGACTGTTCTGGGTATGATCGATTTCCTTTGTAATTTTGCATTTATTCAAAACAAATCCCTAACCTATATTGTATATAAATATACGGGTGGCAACATCTTATATGCAAATTTGCATTATAATGAGAACCAATGTTGAAAAGTGATTAGTAATAAGTCGGCATTACAGTTGCTAGGCCTTCCACTCTACATTGAGATACATAAACTTGAAATAAGAAAAACGCCACATATACATCTACATCTGCTTTGTAGTAAGATATTTTATTGAAAATAAATATTTACGACAAACTAACGAAACACGAAATTATTTCAGCTTCTCCATCAACTTCAAATATATCTACTTAACATATAGCAGTATCCCATTCTCATCTGTATATGATGTTTAATATCTCAACTGATTCGATACCCAAAACCTTGTTCTCCTTTTGATCTGTTTTATTAAGGCAGGTTTCTGACAAATAATTGCAAGTTGATATTACAGGAGTTGCAACAGTCTCGTTTAAGGAGACCATTTTGCGAATTCTATTCTCGTTATAACGATCTAAGTTACCAATACAATATGCCATTGAGTCAAATTATGTCTACTGTGTTTCATACTAATTGTTAGGACATTATTTACACACCGGTGTTGACTGTGGATCACTCCACTAATAGGGCCCATGGTAGATGTGACCGGTCGACAGGGGATCCTTACTTTTCTTGAAGACCTGTTCCCATGTCTGGTTTACCCAGGGGTCCATGTTTGTCCAACTCTTAATTTCGTATTGCTTATAATAGATATAAGATTCATCACTCTTCAACATTGTTCATTATCTTCACCTCCTCTGCATATAAATAATTGTTTTGTATATAGATATACATACAATGTCTCTAGCTTCGTCAATGCATAAAAAATTCCATTTGGTAACGTTGCTATTTTATTTATCCACAAGTATCTGAATCAAAAAGATTTCCCGATTAACCTTAATTGATCAACGCTCAAATGAAGAAATAAATCATTTTCTAGACTGATCCAATCTGCGAGAGCATATTTTGCACTAAATTTGGTTTTAAACAAGTAATTTGAATCCATCACGAACGGTTAGTCAATTATCTAATAATTATATTTTGTTTTAAACGTGTTGATCAGAAATTATCCAGTCAACTCGAAATAAAAACATCACAGTATTCTCTATCTGTGTTTTATATTTGAATCTCTTTTTTTATTGATTTGGGACGTAAATGGTAAACGAACACATACGTTTTATGGCAGCTAAGAAAAAAATAAGGTCCGTCACCATCAACTTCCTATATGTATGTAAACATATTTCACTATCACATGTGTATGATATCTGCGTCACCCAAATGATTCGGTAAACAAACGCATATGTGTATGATTGATTTTGCTTTTTAATTTCTCATTAACTCAAAAGAAATTCCCAACTTATAGTTTATATAGATGCACAAGTGGTACCATCTTATATTCAATTTACTTTATAATGTTAACCAATGTTAAAAAGGAAAAGCAACGACAAAGAGTGCGTTTAAAGTAACAGAGTAAAAAGGTCTGATGTTTGATGGTTATAACGTACTCTGTATTGCTTGAAATTTTGTCATGTTGTTGGATAAGGAATTCAGGTAATAAATGACATTATTAGAGGTAGTAAAAGTGTTTTAAAGACAATAAGAGAATTTATCTTCAATTACTCATCTAAATATTCATTAGTTTTAGTATTTAATTGCTAAATGATAATCTGGTAAACTACGCTGCGTTTCTTGTAATCTACTTTCCTTATGTTTTTGAGTGACTTTAGTATGACATCTGCATTTGGGAAGTCTTTAGAATAAGTTTTTTTTAAATATCAATTTCTGATTAAATTAGCGTTTGTAATATAACCTATTTGAAGGTTTGCAATGATTTGTAAGATAACCAAAAGAAAAAGCGATATATCCCAGTGAACTCGAAATAAAGACACCACAGAGTCGTCCACTCCTGCGCCATACTTAGATATTTTATTAAAAGTGGATATTAACGACAAACCAACAACTCGATTTTACGACAAACGAGATGATTTCAACTTATCCATCGTCAACTTCCCATATTGATGTAACAATATTTCATTAAAACCTGCATATGGTCATTATATATCTCGACTGATTCAATACCCAAGAGCTTGTTCTGTGTATGGTTAGTTTTTGAATTGAATCAGGCTACTGACAATGCCTCGTTTAAAGTCAACTTCTATGGTCGTTATAACTATCTAGTTTGCAAATACAACCTATAGTTGTGTCAAATGATGTCTGACATGTTTCATATCGATTGTTAGGCCGTTCTTGGTACACTGATTTTGAATACGGATAACATCGTTTACCTGATCAAGATATAGGGCTCACGGCGGATGTGACCAGTCAACAGGAGATGATTACTACTTCAAGGCTCCGGGTCCCACATCCGGTATATCCAGGGGTCTGTGTTTGCTCAACTCTCTATTTTGTATTGTGTGTATGAGTTGTAAGATTGATCACTTTTCGTTATATTCACCTTTCATGAATATGCAATGCTCGATATATCAGCTCTTTTATGATGGAGGTTAATTCACTATTCTTTCACTATGCTAGATATAACGATTAGGGTGTAAAAAAGTGAAGATACAAACAGTGACCAATTTTAATCTAAACAATGAAATTATGTGATGTAAAATATAGCATACATTTTTTTTTTCAAATTTGGTATTAGTTCGATTTAAATTGGTTGTTATGCATTATCATCAATGTTCGTATTACTATCACACCCGCCGTGAGCTCTATATCCTCAGGAACGGTCTAACGATCGGTATGATTGAAGTCGGACAGCATTTCACCCAATAATATAATTGTAGTAACCACTGATTATGTTAAATCCAGTGACGAGAAATTTTGCATTAACGGATGCATTTGTGTTTACTTATGCAAAAACTGAGATCATTAATGATGGGCCATCATAACCATAAATGAAAAACTTTTTTCTCATTAGAGGAAAGACGAATAATCCATTAATGATGACAATTGAAATTAGAAAATATGTACAGTGTCGTCCACTAATGATAAAAAATAATAAATTTTCATAATTAATAAACGACGCACTTATCTTCTAATGCTATTTTTGTCAATGGGGAACGATGAAGAACCAATAGTTTATTGTGCGTAAATATTAATTATGTTAATGCTCAAAGGCCTGAAGGACCTGAAAGTCGACTCGCACTTCATTGTTCACTGGAATATGTCATATTGAAGGAGCAAGATAGCAGTAATCAAGGATGACGAACATTATGTTTCTAGAGAAATTCTTTATAATATGTCATCCCGAAAAATCTTCATTGAATATGCGTTCAGAACTTGTCAGTACTTGTCGTCATTCCCATAAATTTCTATTTACTCAATCTTGTGTGTAATCATGCTTGGCAACTATCCAGTATGTTTCTGTGTAACATATATTCAACCATGCGTATGTTTTTCATTAGATGTCATTTTTCTCCCGAAGAGTGAGGGGAAACCATCCCTTTACGAAACAGCCTATAGAGACATAAATGTTATGTGATTGAACTCCATCTGATCATCAATTTATGTATCTCCATGAGGCCACGTCGAGCACTATAGAAAATTATATCGGAGATTTATCCCACTATATATACATACATGATCCCTATTATATGGGGCTCACTGCGGGTGTGACCGGTCAACAGGGGATGCTTACTCCTCCTAGGCACCTGATCCCACCTCTGGCGTGTCCAGGGGTCCGTGTTTGCCCAACTATCTATTTTGTATTGCTTGTAGGAGTTATGAGATTGTTCGTTATCTTCACATTGCACATATATATATATATATATATATATATATATATATATATATATATATATATTTATATATACATGTAAAACGTTGATCCCTATTATGGCCCCAAACTACTCCTGCGGGCCAATTTTTATTGAATCTGAACTATATCAGGAAGCTTTCATGTGAATGTAAACTGTTCTAGGCCAGTGATATTTCAGATTTTTTAAATGATTTCCTCCATATATTTGTATGTAAAAGTTTGATCCCCCTATTGTCGCCTCATCTTACACCCAGGGCCATGATTTTGATAACATTAAATCTGCACTATGTCAGGAAGGTTTCTCGTAAATTTCAACTTTACTGGATCAGTAGTTTTGTTTAGAAGATTTTTAAAGATTTTCCCTACGTTGATTTCCTAATGTGGTCCATCCTATCCTCGAGGGACATTATTTTAACAAACTTCAATCTGCACTATGTCAGAAAGCTTTCATGTCAATTTCCATTTTTTTGACCCAGTAGTTTTTGAGAAGATTTCAAACAATTTTCCCTATATATTTCTATGTAAAGTTTTGATCCCCCCTTGTGGCCCCGTCCTCGCTTCAGGGCAATGATTTTTACAAATTTGAATCTGCACTGTGTTAGGAAACTTTCATGTAAATATCAGCTGTTCTGGGTCAGTGGTTCTTGAGAAGAAGATTTTAAAAGATTTTCCCTATATATGTGTATAGTGTTTGTAAAACTTTGATCCCCTATTGTGGCCCCATCCAACCCCAGGGGGCATGCTTTTAACAAATTTGAATCTGCATTATTTCAGGAGGCGTTCACGTAAATATCAGTTTGTCTAGCTCAGTGGTTCTTGAGAAGATTTTTAAAGATTTTTGCTACATATTTATATGTAAAACTTTAATCCCTATTGTGGACTCATCCAACTCCCGGGGCCATGATTTTAGCGGACTTGAATCTGCACTATGTTAGGATGATTTCACTTAAATGTCATCTTTTCTGTCTCAGTGGTTCTTGAGAAGATTATTAAAGATTTTTCCTATATATTTCTATGTAAAACTTTGATCCCTTATTGTGGTCCGATCCAACCGCCAGGGCCATGATTTAAACAAACTTGAATCTGCACTATATCAGGAAACTTTCACGTGAATTCGTAAATTTCAGTTTTTATGGCCCAGTGGTTCTTGAGGAGAATATTTTTAAATTACCCCATTAATTGTAATTATTTCCCCTTTCAAAGGAGCATGCCCCTTCATTTGCACAAACCTGAAATCCCTTTACCCAAGGATGCTTTTGGCCATGTTTGGTTGAAATTGATTCCAGGGTTCTGGAGCAGAAGTCGAAAATGTAAAAAATTTTTACAGACAGACGGACAGACGACAGATATTCAACAGACAGTATATTCATTTGTTCAGAGTGGACACTTTTTGACCTAAAAATCAATAGGGACCCTCTTCTACTCAAAACCAACCAACATATGAAATATCATAACGATCAAGTGAATGGTTCCCAAGATATTGAGAAAACATGAGATCTGCCGAACGACAAGTACAAAGTAGCCTGGCATTTTCTTCTTTGAAAGGGGCATAAGTATTTTTTTTTTTTTTACATAATCTCATATACGGTCATATCAATTTAGAAATATATTTCTTTACCATGACATTAATGGGCTTCCATAATTCTAGAAAAAAATACAATCGGAATAATGCATTATGCTCATAAATTTACGCTCGTATTTAACCAAATCTATTACGCACTTTTTAGTATTTTTATGAGAAGGGATACACACGACATACCACAAAAGGTTTTTGACTCATTTTGTTCGCCGCGTTGTTTACTTATTTAAAAGTGTAAAATGGTTTTTGAAAAATCATCTTACAGCCTGTAACTAATTATTATGAAACAGCCAATTGGAATTGATCACCGAGTAATTTTTAAAACTGCCATGATATTATGATACCGTGACTGAAACATGTTTTGTGTACACGTCCTTTGTCACTTGATTTTGTCAGATTTTTGCATGTTGCCCGTTTTTCATGGGTATGGGAATATGCGAATACTTGTGAGTTTTATCTTTTCCTTTGCAGTAAACGACTGATGTACTTACCCATCTAAATGCAGCGACGTTTTAGAGGCTTACGTTTGAATTATATCATATCATCGTGAAGTTAAATGTGATTATACACATGAAGAATAGTATTTCCACAATTTACAGGCCCCAAAAGGGGATGCGTATATTAAATATATTCGGCAAAATACGGTAGGCCTATATGTGATAATCAATATGTGACTGTAGAATAGTCTGAAAGCGAAAACATAACAAACTGAACGTGCGTTCTTCGTCTCATCCCAGTAGATGCCCGCAGAAATAGTCACATGATTTAGGCTTTGATAGACTTTCGAAGAGGCCTCGACGGGGAGTTGATAGGTCGTAATAGATCAATACCGTTTTCAAATATTTACATGTACTATGCTTTCCAACCGAAGAAAGCGAAATATTACTTTCTTTACCGTAAACTATTTACTTACAAGTTATTTATTTCATGTTTACGAATCTATTTTTGTTCTTGATATATCTAAACACACGTACGTCGCAATCGCCTGTGACACTTATTGACTTAATTTGCTTACATCATGTATTCATGCGCAACACGTTAACTTTCTTTAATCGTATTGAGGGAATTCATTTAAATTACTATCGGATAAAACATTCTTTTTGAAGAATTTATCGATGTGTAAACTCCGGACATTTTACTCACAAACTGAATATAAGTGCGAAGCACCTTTATGTTAAGTTTGTGAGTAAAATGTTTACACATCGATAAATTCTTCTAAAAGAATGCTTGATTCTTATAATTCCAATTCATTCACTTTATCAACGATTGCAAAAAAATTGAATAGTTTCCCCGCACTATGTTATTTGTTTTCAGGCGTGTATGAATATATCGGGTTTATTGATGTTTAAACTCTTTTTTAGCTTTATTTTTGTTCACTCAAAACAATTGTAATAAATAACATTGGAATTATATTGTTATAAAAATGCCAACATACTTGGATGATATGCCTTCAAAACTTTATGAAGCTTTAAAAAAAAAAAGCCGACTCAAAAATCAGAAATTATGCGATAAGATGGTACCGTTCCAGCCTCTGCACTTGATCGCCTGTACGCTGTAATATTTTAACTGTAAGAAGTAAAACAGTATTGTGTGTGCTATTTTATCTCCTCGCATATAGGGGATATATTAATGACACAATTTGTATGTGTGTTTGTGCGTTGGGGGTGTAGTTGAGTGCGTTTTAATATTGAGCTCATAGACAGTCTATACTCCACAAGCTTTTTTATTCAAGTTATTTGATACTTCACATCTAGCTTTGTTATCAAGAGATGAAGCGCCCTATTGATTCCGGGGTTAAAGGTAGAAGGTTAAGGTTACATTATGAAAATTTTGTAGCCACTCATTGTGAAGGAAACCACGCCTTGCGGAGCTCTTGTTTAAATTACTTTTGTACTTAGTAATATCTCGACTGTATCTCTTTTGGTATTTTGTGTTGACCGAATGTTTACTATTATTTGCTCGGAACACCCCGGTATTTTAATTCAAAATTCATTCAAAAACAAAAAATTCGATAAAAGTGGACAATATCGCCATCGAAAATGTATCATGTGCAAAACTACTTGGTGTTTATATTGATAGATGTCTCACGTGGTCTGAACATGTTGAAATTTTAACCAAAAGACTTGCAAACAAAATAGGTGTGTTATCTAGATTACGTTCATTCTTGTCAATTGAATTATTACTGAAAAATTTTAATACAATTGTTTTTTCTCATTTTAACTACTGTTGTACTGTTTGGGGCAATATGAAAAACAAGGACGGTCTTTACAAATTATGCAAACTTCAAAAGCGAGCTGCTAGAGTGGAATTTAAATAGAAAGTTTTATACACCTACAACAGAAATGATGCAGCAACTTAGATGGATGCCTCTGTCAAACTATTTTGTATAGAGAACTATCATTCTTGTCTTCAAAGTTTTACATAGTCCAACCCCCGATTATTTAGATGTTTTTCAGTATGTTCATGAAATTAGCAGTAGATCTACCAGATTAAGTCAAAGTAATTCATTTTATATCCAGAGAGCAAAGACATAATAGTTTAGAAGATCTTTTACAATTTACGGTTCGTAGTTATGTAATAATATGCCAGAAATTTTAAAATATTACCCAACATTGGAAACTTTTAAATCCGCTTATCTTAGATTTTTTTTCATTCGGGAAATTAAAACCATATAGATTTGTTTTTGATTATTTTCAGTTTTATTTTTATTTGTTTATTTATTTATTGTGTTTTATTTTCAGTTTTAAATATGTAAATAACATACATGTATGTATACAACATACCTTCATATACTATTTTATATTGTATCTGTATAATACTGTTGTCTGTATATATCTTTTCAGGACCACAATGTAAACTAATTTTAAACTAATTGTGCTATCCTGTTTAAATAAAGGACATTATTATTATTATTATTATTATATTAAGCTTAATTGATCAACACTATAATGATGAAAGATATTATTCGGTACACTGATTTAATACACTAGCGCATAATTATGACTTTAAATATGGGAATAACATCCATCAACCAGGGTTTATGTATTTTCTAACAAATATAATTTCTATACATATATTCAATAGAAATAACCAGGTCAACTCCAAAATAAAACAGCACATATATGTTGTTTTATATTTAGATCTTTTTTCTTTACAGAACGGAGAAGTTAATCGTAATTGAACTCATATTTATTCAATTTATTCAAAACCTTTTATTTGAGAAGAAAAAATATCTCGCTGTGGCCTTCAATTCGACTTTTAGATATATCGATGACGTTTTGTCTATTAGCAATGATAGCTTTCATCCATATGTCGATTTGATATATCCCTGTGAGCTCGAAATAAAGGACACCACAGAGTCGTCCACTTCTGCTTAATACTTAGATATTTTATTGAAAGTAGACATTAACGGCAAACTAACAACTCAACTGTATGACAAACGGGATGATTTCAGCTTCTCCATCGTCAACTTTCCACATTTATGTAGCAATATTCCATTATCACCTGCATATGGTGTTTATATATCTCAACTGATTCGATATGCAAGAGCTTGTTCTGGGTATAGTCAGTTTTTAAATCGAGGTAAGCTACTGACAAACCAGTTGATGGTACAGGGATTTCAACAGTCTCGATTGAAGTCAGCATTTTGCAAATTCTATGGTCGTTATAACGATCTACTTCGTCAGTACAACCTCGCATTGGGTCAAATGCTGTCTGACGTGTTTCATACCGATTGTTAAGCCGTTCTTGGCACACTGATTTTGACTGCGGATAACTCCGTTTACCTGATCAGGATATAGGACTCACGACGGGTGTGACCGGTCAACAGTGGATGCTTAGACCTCCTAGGCACCTGATCCCAGCTCAATTGTGTCCAGGGGTCCGTGTTTGCACAACTATCTATTTTGTATTGCTTATAGGAGTTATGAAATTGATCACTGTTCGTTATCTACACCTTACATACACTTTATGGCAAATGGGATAATTCCAGGTTATCCATCATTAGTTCAAATATCTATGTAGCGATATTCCATCATCACGTAGTTATCGTACCGATGTATCCCAACTGATTCATTTCACTAGTGCATTTGTTTTTTCTTATGATCAATTTGGATTGTAATTTTGCACTGCCTCAAAATAACATCTCAAACAATGAAGGGCGAGGATAACGGACAGTGATAAATTTCATAAGAGATAAGATAAAATCATTTCTTCAGACGATTGAATTTGTATGAGCAACTGAAATAATGTTGCATCATTCATTATAAGATATATCACTGTTCGTTATTTTCACATTTCATTTGGTAAAGTAACACAAATCAAGACCAATTTCAAATGTACACTGTTCGTACAATTTCTCTCAACGACAATATTGAATTGTCATACAAATAATCGGTATCTATATAGATATCCTTACAATATCCATAGATTGGCAAGTTCACCGATGATTCCATTTTTTAACGTTTTATGTACTAATTAAGTTTAATTGATCAACACTACAGTGATGAAATATATTATTCTGTAAACTGGTTTAATACACGAGCACATAAGTATGGCTTTAAACATGGGAATTAGGTCCATCGGCCACCATTTATTTATTTTCTAACAAATATAATTTTCATACATATATTGAATAGAAATAACCCAGTGAATTCCAAAATAAAACACCACAGATATGTTATTCTATATTTAGATAGTTCTTCTTTACAGAACGGAGACGTTGATGGTAATTGAACTCATACCCTTTATGGCAAATGGGATATTTTCACGTTCTCTATCATCAGTTCCTATATCTATGTAGCGATATTTAATTATCACCTATTTACCGTACCTGTGTCTCTCAGCTGATTCATTTCATTAGCGCAATTTTTGCTTATGATCTATTTGGATTGCAATTGAGCACCGCCTCAAAATAACAAACAATGAAAGGCGAAGACAACGAAAAGTGATCAATCTCATAACTCCTATAAGCAATACAAAGCAGATATTTGGGCAAACACGGATCTCTGGATATACCAGAGGTGGGATTGGGTGCATAGGAAGAGTAACTACCCCCTGTCGACCGGTCACAGCCACCGTGAGCCCTATATCTTGATCAGGTAAACGGAATTATCCGTAGTCAAAAACAGTGTGCCAAGAACGGCCTAACAGTCGGCATGAAACACGTCAGACAGCATTGGACCCAATCTTTTATTACGCCAATATATATATACACATATTATCTACCTATGCTGTGAATACGAAATAATTCGCATCATTCATAAGGGAGTTACAGACATTTTAGTATTATCCAATCAAAATGAAGCGCACGTGCAAGTGCATGCAGATTGATAATTGTGACCATTTAGATCAGTTAAGGATATCAATACCTACCTAAAACATGAATGTCAAACCATTTCCACGAACAACAAAAAGTGAGACTGATTACAAAGTTAGCGTACGAAAATCGTTTTTCACATCGACAAATGATATACTATCATCCTATAAAGGTTTCATATCGATCCCTTGTATATTCTGATTTTCCAATTTGTATACCCAAATTCTAATGCACGTGCATGTGCGTGCATGCATGTGCGAACAAAATGACTATCGTTCTGCACATTTACAAACACCATACTACCACCCTTGGAAGTTTCATATCAATACCTTTTGTAGATTCTGGGAACACTCCCAGACACAAAAGTACCGGAGAAAAAAAATAATAATAACTACACTCGATCTCGTTGCGAGCAACGAGTAGGTCTTCCATCCAATTTCTGACGAGACAGGATATTAACTGGAATAATTCAATTAGTGAAGATTGACTTGATATGAAAGGAATAAATATCTACATTATTAAAAATAGAGCGATAAACAAATAAAAGATATTATTTGTCAATGAATTTCAACATACGTTTTATTTTATTCACTTCCGGTATCTCGGAATTCCATAAAACGACTAAAAAGTCCACATTGAGCGTGCAGAAATCCCCACTAAAAGTCTTGATGAAAAATACAGAATTTTTGGACAAATTCGGGTTTCTAATAATCAACTTCCGGTTGAAATAATATGACTTGTTATACTCTACTAGACGATATTATGAGCATTGGAAATGAAAAAAATGAAAAATTACATATTTAAGCTACTTCCGGTGGACGACCGAATTGACGGAAACGGAAGTGAAACTCGTATGTTACGTATACAAGTCACTATTTAACAACCCTGAAATTTTCAAGACTCAATATTAGACCGTTTACAAGAAAATAGCCGCAGAAAATATTAACAAATATTGGACATATCTCACAAATGACAGTGAATTTTGAAAAACAAATTGACGGTGGTCTTAAAATGGATAATGTTGATAATATATGTGAAAATCATATTAAACACATGATTTACAAGCGTCATTTATGAGGACAAAGAAATAACCATTTTTTGAAGTTTTTCTCAATAAACCGGAAATTGCTGTTTTAACTTCCGGTAAGTATTGCACTTTTGAAACTATAAAAGAAACCTTATTTCATCATGCCAATTTCGTCTCAAGCACAGAGTTTTGAAATTTGACGTTTTCTTTGTTCACTTCCGATGGCGATCGGAAGTGACGGCCAAAATAATTATATGTGTATGTCACATCTGTCAAGATATATTATCTCTAAAAGTGAAATATTTGAACGTTTATGACAAAACGCCTTGACAAAATCTCTTTTTAAAATCGAAAATCGGACATATCTCACGTATTGAAGAAACATTTTGGAAAAAAATGGACGTTACTCTAGAAATAGATAATGTCAATAATATATGTGAAAATCAAATAAAAGACTTGATTTATTAGCGAGATATATAGTGACAAAGAAAGACCAATTTTTCAACATTTCTCTCCATAACGCGGAAGTTACTTTTTTTAACAGTAAGTGTTTTTCCGGCAAGTATCACATTTTCTGAAACTATTAAAGAGACCTAATCATACCATGCAAGTGTCGTTTTAGACGCATAATTTTGAATTTGACGTTTTCTTTGTTCACTTCCGGTGACGAGCGAAATTGACGGCCGAATAAATGATATGCGTATGTCACAACTTGAAGTCGAGATATATCATCACTGATATATCGGACGTAATTAACGACCGGAAGTAAATTTCGAAGAAAAGAAAAAGAATTTAGTTCATTTTATAGTGCATCTTTCCTGAAAGTTTGATAAAAATCTGTCAGGTCATTTCCAAGAAATCGCGTGCACAAAATCGGAAAAAACAATAATAATAATAATAATAATAATGACAAAAAAGAGGACAAGAAACATAAGAATAAGAAAAAAGGTCTTCATTTGGAAACGGAAGACCTTAATAAGAAAGAGAGTAAAAACAATATGTTCCAAAACGTTGTGTGATAATAATAAGAAACAGAGTAAAACAATGTTCCCAAACTTAGTTCGGGAACATAATAATAATAATAATAAGAAGAAGAAGAAACAGAGTACAACAGTGTGTTCCTAAACTTTGTTGGGGGAATATAATGGGGGAAAAAGATGCACAGTCTGGGATACATTGTATAGAGAATTGTTTTAAAATTTGACCTACCAAAGCAATACAAAATAAACAGTTAGGCAAACACGGACCCTGGACACACCAGAGGTGGGATCAGGTGCCTAGGAAGAGTAAGCATCCCCTGTGTGATGTAAAACATCGATATTGCTTTTATTTTGTTACACATTTCGTATGGAAAAGAGAAATATTAATCTCTATTGATCAGTCAATCAAGAAATCATTTTGTTCAACAGTACCCTGACTCGACAAACACGTACTCTGAAGTTGATTTTAAAAAGATGTTGGATGTTCTCACTAAAAATATATATCCGTAGTCTTTGGTGACCAGGTCTTCTAACGGTCTGTTAGAATTCAAATGGACACGAATTATGCTCCTTTGTTAGCTGACCTGTTTTATATTCTCATGAAGTAGAATTTATTCAAAGGATTCTATATGACAAATAACATCTTTCCTGGCCTTCAAATAGTCATTTCGATATATTGTGAAGTCGAAATAAAAGAAACCATATAGCCTTCTATTTCTGTATCGTACTTAGAAATGTTATTGAACATACATTTTAAAAGGAAACTAGGCACTCAACCTGATGACAAACACGATGACTTTAGCTTCTCCATCGTTAACCTTGATTTATATCTATTTAGCACTATTCAATTATCACTTTTATTAGGTATTTATGTGCCTGAATTGCTATGCTTATGATATTTTTTTTTAATCGAGGCAAGATCCTGAAAAAAAGTTTATATTACAGGAGTCTCAACAGTCTCGATTAAAGTCAACATTTCGCAAATTATATGCTCGTTACAGCGATCTAATTTACCAGTACAACCTGTCGTTGAGTCAAATTATGTTTAATATGTTCCATAATAATGGTTAGGCCATTCTTTACACATTAACGTTGACTACGGATCACTCCGATTATAGGGATCATGGTGGATGTGACCGGTCGACAGGGGATACTTAGTCGGTCAATAGGGAATGCTTACCCTTCTTAAACACCTGTTCCCATGTCTGGTTTACCCAGGTGTCCATGTTTCTCCAATTCTTAATTTTACATTGCTTATAATACATGCAGATATAAGATTCAACACTGTTCAACATTGTCTATTTTCTTCAATTCCTCTGCATACAAATAATTGTTATGTATACATATATACTTACAGTTCCTGTAGCTTCGTCAATGCATCAAAGATTCCATTTGGTAACGTTGTTATGTTATTGTTACCCAAGCTTCTGAATGAAAAATATTTCCTGATTAATCTTAATTGATCAACGCTCAAAGGATGAAATATATAATTTTCTAAAATGATTCAATACGGAAATGCATGATATTTGCAGTAAACAAGTAGTTTAAATCTATCATGAATGGCTTGTCTATATTCTAAAAATTATATTTTCCATTTGGTCGAGGCCTCTGCTGGTGGACTGTTAGTCCCCGAGGGTCTCTGCAGCCCCGTAGCTAAGTACTTCGTTACTAGCTTGAAAATACGGAAGTATATTTAATTGCTGTTATAAAATTTAGAAATTCATTTCAAAATTAAGGATTATCTCCCTCATGCATATCTCTTATCCTTAGACGAATTTGAGTCCACTTTTTTGGCACGCTGTTTTTGGCTATAATAGCTCTAAAACTTCATTGTTATTTCGGATTTCAAACATTTCGGTCGAGTATCACTGGAGAGACATTATTTGTCGAAATGCGCATCTGGTGCATCAAAATTGGTACCGTATAAATTTTACATTATGACCCCTGGGTCGATGTCTCAGCTGGTGGACTGTTAGTCCCCGAGGTTCTATACAGCCCAGTATTTAAGTACTTCGTTATTAGCTTAAAAATACGGATGTATATTTAATTGGTACCGTATAAGTTTTACATTGATCAGAAAGTATCCAGTCAACTCAATCTAAAAGCATTACATAATTTTTAACACACTCCTCTATCTGTGATTTATATCTGAATCTCTCTCTCTTTTTTTTATTATAATTTATTTTTTCTATATTCACATAATCATCAGTAATAGTTATGAAGATACATATTAATCATTTTATACATTCTCACACTCTTTCACACTACTAGTTCAACATTATTGGTTGAATACTTCTTATTCTAGGTTACAGATCAAAAATAATTTTCCAGTTTTCCCAAAGTCTGTCAAATTTCAAAACTTCACATGATTTAATTGCTATAAATTTTTCAACTTTGTATTTGAAAGAAATATAATGTATCCGCCCAATAATATGAGGAATTTTGTTTTGTTTTGAACAATTGAAAACATATTGTTTTGTATACATAATTATGAAATTAACAACTTTATTACACAAACTGAGAGGTGTTTCACCCAAAATAACATTACTAACATTAAAACCAATTCTTTTTGATTTTTTTCCCTGAAAATATGCATGCTAAGATTATTCCACAGTGCTAAAGTATAAGAACAAGACATAAACATATGTTGCATTGTTTCTACATTTTCTTTACAAAACGAACAACAGTCATCTGAAATTATACTGATTTTCTTGGGGTAATATTTCGTAGGAAGAAGCTGGTAAAGAATTCGGTACTCCAACCACTGAACTTGGATTTCAGTACTTGTTTTAAAACAAACTTTAAACAGCTCTTTGACAGAAACATTGCCTTCTAAATCTAAAACTTATACGGTACCAATTTTGATGCACCAGATTCGCATTTCGACAAATAATGTCTCTTCAGTGATACTCAACCGACATGTTTGAAATCCGAAATAACTATGAAGTTTTAGATCTAAATATAGCCAAAAACAGCGTGCCAAACAAGTGGACAGATAATTCAGTGTTCCATTTTTGAATTGATTTGGGTATGAGATCATTACTATTTATCATATCATATAACACTCTGGAACATTTATCATTCAACAGTATAAATTCAAAGTAAAAAGGAATAAATGGTATACAATTTTCTTTAACATCTGATCTCTTAACAGACAAAGTCTTTAAAAACTTAGATACAGTACTGGTAATACTGTTGTATTGCATTGTACATACATTTGCTAGCTTAAATTTTTGTGAAAAATCTTGTAGTAATAAAAAAATTCCATCTTTATCTAAAAAGTCTCCAATTATTTTCACACCATGTTGATACCATGTTTTAACGTAAATGTCTTTATTACCAACACACATATTTGTGTTATGCCATACTGGAATAGAACTGAGTTTTTGCATGAAATACTTTTCATCCATTGCTCGAATTATTGCTAACCATGATTGAAAAACATCACGCCAAAATCATTGCTATGGTTTATAATAGTATAAATATATTCATCTCCAACATCTATCATTTTTTACCACCTCACTGCCATGTACTGCCAAAAAATATCCACCCATGGTTTGTGACTGTTTGTTAATCGTTTAATCCAAGAACATTTTAAAGACATTATAAAATTGTTCACCTCAACCATTTTCACGCAACCTTTTAAGTAATCTTAGGTGACAATTTGTCTCTTGACCTTGTCAATCTTTGAATTCCATAGAAATTCAAAAAAACAGTTATTCAGAAAAGACAAGATATCTTTATCAGGATTTGGTAGTGTAATAAACAGATGGTTTAGCTTAGGTAAAATCAGTGATTTGGTGACTGTGACTCGACCAATGGGGGTGAGTATTCTTCTATTCCACTGGCGTATCAACGCTTTAATTTTTGGTATCTGAATATTATAATTTAAATCGACTATTTTTTTTCATATCCACAGAAAATTCTATTCCTAGTAAGTTGAAAGTAGTACATCCCCACTCTAGTTTCCATCTTGTGTGGTGATATACTTGACTAGAGAATTTTTCAGAGCCTATCCAAACAATTTTTGTTTTTGAGCTGTTTATTTTTAATCCAGAGAAACTTGATTAGTAATCTATAGTGTCAAGTGCAGCAAAAAGAGATTTTGGTGAACCATCAAGAGCCAAAGTTGTGTCGTCAGCATATTGGGAAATTTTGTGTTCGTTACCATTCACTATTATACCTTTGATATCTGTATTCTGTTTCACAAGAATAGCTAAAATTTCTGCACAAAGAATAAATAAATAAGGAGGAATAAGGTCGCCTTGTCTACAGCCTCTCTATATATCAAATTGCTCTGATTGGAAACCACTTTGTAATACAGATGTTTTAATATTTGTATTTAAGGTTTTTATCCAAGTAATTATGCAATCCCCAAAACCAAAATAACTTAAAACCTTATATATAAAATTCAAAATCTATCAGTACAAGTAAACCTGGTGTGTTGCTGGATTCAGTGAAAGACATGAGATCATACACATACCTACTGTTTTCTCCTATGTACCTGCCTTTTATAAACCCAGACTGAGTTTCCGATATCAAATAATCTAAGGTAGATTTTATTCTATAACTGAGACACCCCGATATAAGTTTATAAAGCACATTTGGAAGAGTAATTGAACGTCAGTTTTTCAGAAATTGTCTGGCTTTGTCATCTTTTGGCAAACATGTAATAATCCCCAGTCTTTGTGATAAAGGGAGTTCCTTTTTCTCAAAAATATGATTAACAGCTGATACAATGTGGTTTTTGAGGTCCTTCCAAAACAATTTAAAAAATTCTACGGTGGAGCCATCACTTCCCCACTAAAAGTCTTGATGAAAAATACAGAATTTTTGGACAAATTCCGGTTTCTAATAATCAACTTCCGTTTGAAATAATATGACTTGTTATACTCTACTAGACGATATTATGAGCATTGGAAATGAAAAAAATGAAAAATTACATATTTAAGCTATTTCCGGTGGACGACCGAATTGACGGAAACGGAAGTTAAACTCGTATGTTACGTATACAAGTCACCATTTAACAACCCTGAAATGTTCAAGACTCAATATTAGACCGTTTACGAGAAAATAGCCGCAGAAAATATTAACAAATATTGGACATATCTCACAAATGACAGTGAATTTTGAAAAACAAATTGACGGTGATCTTAAAATGGATAATGTTAATAATATATGTGAAAATCATATTAAACACATGATTTACAAGCGTGATTTATGAGGACAAAGAAATAACCATTTTTTGAAGTTTTTCTCAATAAACCGGAAGTTGCTGTTTTAACTTCCGGTAAGTATTGCACTTTTGAAACTATAAAAGAAACCTTATGTCATCATGCCAATTTCGTCTCAAGCACAGAGTTTTGAAAGTTGACGTTTTCTTTGTTCACTTCCGATGACGATCGGAAGTGACGGCCAAAATAATTATATGTGTATGTCACATCTGTCAAGATCTATTATCTCTAAAAGTGAAATATTTGAACGTTTATGACAAAACGCCTTGACAAAATCTCTTTTTAAAATCGAAAATCGGACATATCTCACGTATTGAAGAAACATTTTGGAAAAAAAAATGGACGTTACTCTAGAAATAGATAATATCAATAATATATGTGAAAATCAAATCAAAGACTTGATTTATTAGCGAGATATATAGTGACAAAGAAAGACCAATTTTTCAACATTTCTCTCCATAACGCGGAAGTTACTTTTTTTAACAGTAAGTGTTTTTCCGGCAAGTATCACATTTTCTGAAACTATTAAAGAGACCTAATCATACCATGCAAGTGTCGTTTTAGACGCATAATTTTGAATTTGACGTTTTCTTCGTTCACTTCCGGTGATGAGCGAAATTGACGGCCGAATAAATGATATGCGTATGTCACAACTTGAAGTCGAGATATATCATCACTGATATATTGGACGTAATTAACGACCGGAAGTAAATATCGAAAAAAGAAAAGGAATTTAGTTCATTTTATAGTGCATCTTTCCTGAAAGTTTGATAAAAATCTGTCAGGTTATTTCCAAGAAATGGCGTGCACAAAATCGGGAAAAAACAATAATAACAATAATAATAATAATGACAAAAAAGAGGACAAGAAACATAAGAATAAGAAAAAAGGTCTTCATTTGGAAACGGAAGACCTTAATAAGACCTTAATAAGAAAGAGAGTAAAAACAATATGTTCCAAAACTTTGTGTGATAATAATAAGAAACAGAGTAAAAAATGTTCCCAAACTTAGTTCGGGAACATAATAATAATGATAATAATAATAAGAAGAAACAGAGTACAACAGTGTGTTCCCAAACTTTGTTGGGGGAATATAATGGAGAAAAAAAAGATGCACAGTCTGGGATACATTGTATAGAGAATTGTTTTAAAATTTGACCTACCAAAGCAATACAAAATAGACAGTTGGGCAAACACGGACCCTGGACACACCAGAGGTGGAATAAGGTGCCTAGGAAGAGTAAGCATCCTCTGTGTGATGTAAAACATCGATATTGATTTTATTTTGTTACACATATCGTATGGAAAAGAGAAATATTAATCTCTATTGATCAGTCAATCAAGAAATCATTTTGTTCACCAGCACCCTGACTCGGCAAACACGTACTCTGAAGTTGATTTTAAAAAGATGTTGGATGTTCTCACTAAAAATATATATCCGTAGTCTTTGGTGACCAGGTCTTCTAACGGTCTGTTAGAATTCAAATGGACACGAATTATGCTCCTTTGTTAGCTGATCTGTTTTATATTCTCATGAAGTAGAATTTATTCAAAGGATTCTACATGACAAATAACATCTTTCCTGGCCTTCAGATAGTCATTTCGATATATTGTGAAGTCGAAATAAAAGAAACCATATAGCCTTCTATTTCTGTATCGTACTTAGAAATGTTATTGAACATACATTTTAAAAGGAAACTAGGCACTCAACCTGATGAAAAACACGATGACTTCAGCTTCTCCATCGTTAACCTTGATTTACATCTATTTAGCAGTATTCAATTATCACTTTTATTAGGTATGTATGTGCCTGAATTGCTATGCTTATGATATTTTTTTTTAATCGAGGCAAAATCCTCAAAAAAAAGTTTATATTGCAGGAGTCTCAACAGTCTCGATTAAAGTCAACATTTCGCAAAATATATGCTCGTTACAACGATCTAACTTACCAGTACAACCTGTCGTTGAGTCAAATTATGTCTAATATGTTCCATACTAATTGTTAGGCCATTCTTTACACATTAACGTTGACTACGGATCACTCCGATTATAGGGCTCATGGTGGATGTGACCGGTCGACAGGGGATACTTAGTCGGTCAATAGGGAATGCTTACCCTTCGTAAACACCTGTTCCCATGTCTGGTTTACCCAGGGGTCCATGTTTCTCCAATTCTTAATTTTACATTGCTTATAATACATGCAGATATAAGATTCAACACTGTTCAACATTGTCTATTTTCTTCAATTCCTCTGCATACAAATAATTGTTATGTATACATATATACTTACAGTTTCTGTAGCTTCGTCAATGCATCAAAGATTCCATTTGGTAACGTTGTTATGTCATTGTTACCCAAGTTTCTGAATGAAAAATATTTCCTGATTAATCTTAATTGATCAACGCTCAAAGGATGAAATATATAATTTTCTAAAATGATTCAATACGCAAATGCATGCTATTTGCAGTAAACAAGTAGTTTAAATCTATCATGAATGGCTTGTCTATATTCTAAAAATTATATTTTCCATTTGGTCGAGGCCTCTGCTGGTGGACTGTTCGTCCCCGAGGGTCTCTACAGCCCAGTAGCTAAGTACTTCGTTACTAGTTTGAAAATACGGAAGCATATTTAATTGCTGTTATAAAATTTAGAAATTCATTTCAAAATTAAGGATTATCTCCCTCATGCATAGCTCTTATCCTTAGACGAATTTGACTCCACTTTTTGGGCACTCTGTTTTTGGCTATAATAGCTCTAAAACTTCATTGTTATTTCGGATTTCAAACATTTCAGTTGAGTATCATCACTGGAGAGACATTATTTGTCGAAATGCGCATCTGGTGCATCAAAATTGGTACCGTATAAATTTTACATTATGACCCCTGGGTCGAGGCCTCTGCTGGTGGACTGTTAGTCCCCGAGGTTCTATACAGCCCAGTATTTAAGTACTTCGTTATTAGCTTAAAAATACGGATGTATATTTAATTGGTACCGTATAAGTTTTATATTGATCAGAAAGTACCCAGTCAACTCGATCTAAAAGCATTACATAATTTTTAACACACTCCTCTATCTGTGATTTATATCTGAATCTCTCTCTCTTCTTTTATTATAATTTATTTTTTTTCCATATTCACATAATCATCAGTAATAGTTATGAAGATACATATTAATCATTTTATACATTCTCACAATCTTTCATACTGCTAGTTCAGCATTATTGGTTGAATACTTCTTATTCTAGGTTACAGATCAAAAATAATGTTCCAGTTTTCCCAAAGTCTGTCAAATTTCAAAACTTCACATGATTTAATTGCTACAAAATTTTCAACTTTGTATTTGAAAGAAAGATAATATATCAGCCCAGTGATATGAGGAATTTCGTTTTGTTTTGAACAATTGAAAACATATTGTTTGGTATACATAATTATGAAATTAACAACTTTATTACACAAACTGAGAGGTGTTTCACCCAAAATAACATTACTAACATTAAAACCAATTCTTTTTTATGTTTTTTTCCTGAAAATATGCATGGAAAGATTATTCCACAGTGCTACAGTATAAGAACAAGACATAAACATATGTTGCATTGTTTCTACATTTTCTTTACAAAACGAACAACAGTCATTTGAAATTATACTGATTTTCTTGGGGTAATATTTCGTAGGAAGAAGCTGGTAAAGAATTCGGTACTGCAACCACTGAACTTGGATATCAGTACTTGTTTTAAAACAAACTTTAAACAGCTCTTTGACAGAAACATTGCCTTCTAAATGTAAAACTGGTACGGTACCAATTTTGACGCACCAGATGCGCATTTCGACAAATAATGTCTCTTAAGTGATACTCAACCGAAAGTTTTAGATCTAAATATAGCCAAAAACAGCGTGCCAATCAAGTGGACAGATATTTCAGTGTTCCATTTTTGAATTGATTTGGGTATGAGATCATTACTACTTATCATATCATATAACACCCTGGAACATTTATCATTCAACAGTATAAATTCAAAGTAAAAAGGAATAAATGGTATACAATTTTCTTTAACATCTGATCTCTTAACAGACAAAGTATTTAAAAACTTAGATATAGTACTGGTAATACTGTTGTATTGCATTGTACATACATTTGCTAGTCTAAATTTTTGTGAAAAATCTTGTAGTAATAAAAGAATTCCATATTTATCTAAAAAGTCTCCAATTATTTTCACACCATGTTGATACCATGTTTTAACATAAATGTCTTTATTACCAACACACATATTTGTGTTATGCCATACTGGAATAGAACTGAGTTTTTGCATGAAATACTTTTCATCCATTGCTCGAATCATTACTAACCATGATTGAAAAACATCACGCCAAAAATCATTGCTATGGTTTATAATAGTATAAATATATTCATCTCCAAAATATATCACTTTTTTTACCACCTCACTGCCATGTACTGCCAAAGAATATCCACCCATGGTTTGTGACTGTTTGTTAATGTTTTAATCCAAAAACATTTTAAAGACATTATAAAATTGTTCACCTCAACCATTTTCACGCAACCTTTTAAGTAATCCTAGGTGACAATTTGTCTCTTGACCTTGTCAATCTTTGAATTCCATATAAATTTAAAAAAAAAAAAGTTATTCAGAAAAGACAAGATATCTTTATCAGGATTTGGTAGTGTAATAAACAGATGGTTTAGCTTAGGTAAAATCAGTGATTTGGTGACTGTGACTCGACCAATGGGGGTGAGTATTCTTCTATTCCACTGGCGTATCAACGCTTTAATTTTTGGTATCTGAATATTATAATTTAAATCGACTATTTTTTTTCATATCCACAGAAAATTCTATTCCTAGTAAGTTGAAAGTAGTACATCCCCACTCTAGTTTCCATCTTGTGTGGTGATATACTTGACTAGAGAATTTTTCAGAGCCTATCCAAACAATTTTTGTTTTTGAGCTGTTTATTTTTAATCCAGAGAAACTTGATTAGTAATCTATAGTGTCAAGTGCAGCAAAAAGAGATTTTGGTGAACCATCAAGAGCCAAAGTTGTGTCGTCAGCATATTGGGAAATTTTGTGTTCGTTACCATTCACTATTATACCTTTGATATCTGTATTCTGTTTCACAAGAATAGCTAAAATTTCTGCACAAAGAATAAATAAATAAGGAGGAATAAGGTCGCCTTGTCTACAGCCTCTCTATATATCAAATTGCTCTGATTGGAAACCATTTTGTAATACAGATGTTTTAATATTTGTATTTAAGGTTTTTATCCAAGTAATTATGCAATCCCCAAAACCAAAATAACTTAAAACCTTATATATAAAATTCAAAATCTATCAGTACAAGTAAACCTGGTGTGTTGCTGGATTCAGTGAAAGACATGAGATCATACACATACCTACTGTTTTCTCCTATGTACCTGCCTTTTATAAACCCAGACTGAGTTTCCGATATCAAATAATCTAAGGTAGATTTTATTCTATAACTGAGACACCCCGATATAAGTTTATAAAGCACATTTGGAAGAGTAATTGAACGTCAGTTTTTCAGAAATTGTCTGGCTTTGTCATCTTTTGGCAAACATGTAATAATCCCCAGTCTTTGTGATAAAGGGAGTTCCTTTTTCTCAAAAATATGATTAACAGCTGATACAATGTGGTTTTTGAGGTCCTTCCAAAACAATTTAAAAAATTCTACAGTGGAGCCATCACTTCCTGGTGATTTATTATTTTTCATATTTTTAAGAACTGTATATATTTCACTTTCAGATATCTTGTCATCCAAAGAGTTTGAAGCTGTCTTGTCTAACCTAGGGGTGTCCGAGACATTTATGATATCTTCCAAATTTATATCTAAGAGATCTGAATCTTTACATGTGTAAAGAGTTTCATAAAAATCTTTGACATGATGAAGACTATCCGCTTGGTCATATATGACCTGATCTTTATGTGTTTCTACTTTTTTGATAGTTTTGTTTAAAAAATTACGGGATTCTAAAGAACAGAAATATTTACTAGGTTTTTCCCCTTCTTCTACCCATTTAGCCCGCGATCTAATGATGTGACCTTATAATTTTTCCTTCCTTACAATTTCAAGTTCAACCTTTTTTTCCTCTAAAAGTTTAAAATTAATGTTATAGTCCGACTCTATGATTTCAATCTCTTCCAGTAATTTTTTTTCAAGCCTGTCTCTTTCTTTTTTCTTAAAAGAAGAGTGTGAAATTGTTATACTTCGAATTTCCATGAGAACTTCGAGAAAAATACTATGATTGTTGTCTGTATTGAATCTCTCTTTTTATTGATTTGGGATGTTAATGGTAAACGAACACATAAGGTTTACGGCAGCTAAGAAAAATTAAGGCCCGTCACCATCAACTTCCTATATGTATATAGAAATATCCCACTATCACTTGGGTATGATATCTACGTTCCTCAAATGTTTCGAAAAACAAGCGCATTAGTGTTTGGCTAATTTTGGTTTCTAATTCCGCATTGACTCAAAACAATTTACCAACTTAAAGTTTAAATATATGCACGGGTGACAACACCTTATAATCAAATTTGCCCTATAACGTGAACCAATGTTGAAAAGTGACTGTCGCATTAAATTCTCCTTTTTGGTACCTCTTTTTACTGTGCCCTAATTGGAACTTAACTTGATTGGACTTTTAACCACCAACCCGTGCGGAATTGAGTTTGGACACGGCAGTCTAGTAGGATTGACGTTTTCATACTTCTCTGCATATCAGTTTATATTGATCAACAAACCTTTTCCGATTCTATGCATGTCGTATACATGATACAGCATATGATCCAGCTTTTCTGAGGTAAGGTGTTTTATTTACTACTCAGCAGCTTGTGTATTGTTTTATGTTATTTTAACTGTCCTAAAACATCCAGTTACCGAGTTCCTTAGTGTTAACTTAATTCCATGCATGTGATTTTCATTCGTTTCAAAATGGTACTAATTCAAACAAGTGTTCAGTGTATGGTGCAGTATTATAGTCATAAAGTAGATTTTGTCCAATATCTGTAAATGCAATGTAAAACTTCAATGTCTTTGTGGAGTCTTTCCAATAGACAAAAGTATAAATGTATTGTCTTAAACAGAAGACATGTCCAGGATGTTATCTGCAAATAAGATAATTTTATGTGTGTATTTATGTGTAATGTAACGCCACTCAGAGCGTATAAATAATATATTACATTCTATGGATGTGTATCAAAACAGGTCCTCTCCCTGTGGTCTACTACAGTTATCCTCATATAATCAGTGTATGCAGGATGTGGAGAGTAATCGTATAGTACAAGGGCAAACAAACTCCAGGAGTGGGTACATCCGTCACACCCACAGAGGTCTACGCTAATGAGCCAAGATCATAGACACTTGTGGAATTAGGATCATGTTCTTTATGAGATATTGTACATAATAAACTCTTTATATCTACATTGTGACTTTTTAATGTGTTAGCTTGATATGGTTACAGTCAATTCGTCCATCGGTGATAGTGACCAGTAAATTCTTAGAACTATAGTTGTTAGATTATCAACTTTACATTTAGATACATCAACCACGTTTTACCTATTAACAAAATCATTTTCATTCATATATCGATTCGATATATCCACAAAAAAAATAAAATAAAAAACACCACATACAACTCTACACCTGCTTCGTACTTAGATATTTTATTTAAAATAGATCTTATCGGCAAACTAATGAAACAAGGTATGATTTGAACTTCTCCATTAACTTCCCATATCTACTTAACAGGTAGCACCTAGTCCATCATCAACTGTAAATAGTGTATATATCTACTCAACTGATTCGGAACGCAAAACCCTGTTCTCTTTATGATTCTTTTTTAAAGCAAGACGGGCTCGTTACAAAATTTCAACAGTCTTGTTTAATGTTAACATTTTGCAATTTATATGGTCGTTATAATGATCTAGTTTGCAAATACAACCTGTCATTGCGTCAAACAATGTTTGACGTGTTTCGTATCAATTGTGTTTTGTACACACTGATTCTAACTACCCATTATTCTGTTTTCATTATCAAGATATAGGACTCAGTAAGGATGTGACCGGTCACAGGTATGATTACTCTTTCTAACCATCTTATCCCAACTCTGGTATATCCAGGGGTCCGTATTTGTCGAACTCCTTTTTTGTATTCCTTATTGGAAAGGTGAAGATAACGAATAATGATCGATCTCATAACTCATATAAGCGGGTCACACTCTCCGTGAGCCCTATATCCTAATCAGGTAAACACAGTTATCCGTAGTCAAAATAAGTGTGCCAAGAACGGCCTAACAATCGGCATGAAACACGTCCGACAGCATATGACCCAATGATAGGTTGTATTGACGAACTAGATCGTTATAACGACCATAGAAATTGGGAAATGCTCACTTCAATCGAGACTGTTGTAACCCCTGTACCATCACCTTGTTCGCCAATACCTTGCCTTGCTGTACTAATTGACCACACGCAAAACAAGATTTTGCTTCAGTTGAGAGATATGAACATCATATGCAGGTGATACTAGAATATTGTTACATAAATAGGGGAAGTTAACGATGGAGAAGGTGAACTCATCCTGTTTGTCATACAGTTGAATTGTCAGTTTGCCGTAAAAACTGTCATGAATTAATAAATCTAGTGCAATTCTATAGATCCGCCATATTTCTCTGATAATCCGCCATATTACTTTGATATTCTGTCGTTCTATGTATCAGTTTCGCATGGTATACAATGTATAAGGGGACGGGTTTCGCTACACTTCACTTCACACCAGTATCTTCGATTTACCTGTACGAGTAGCTTCGACAGGTAACAAGTACATCTCCGATACTAAATTATAGGACATTAAACTTTGAAACTATTTGATGTACTCAATATTAAACTATATTGATAGCATTTTCATCAATGTATTTCGTGGATTTAAGAATAACTCGTCATTTTGATAGAATACATATCTCTTGATACCTTGTCGGAATGGATCAAAAGTATAAAAGGAGTATCAAAATCCAGCATAAGGCACATCCAAACGAAAGTACGTACAATCTATTTTTTTTTCGGGTAAACCAAAATTAATAAAAGAATTAGATAGCTGACATGAGAAATGTGTCTTGGTTCTAACTGAAAAAGCTTGTAACAAAATTTTATTTGCTTTTAAGGCTCATTATTACAACTGTATTTTAAACAAACTTGGCATTAATTCTCCTTTTGGTAAGCGTAGTTATCCTTCAACTACCCTTTCCAAAGATAGAATTCTTCAAAATCATGCTTCAGTTTTAGACACAATTGATGTACCAATTTTAGACATATTCAATATTCTAGTCAATGGTAATGTTCTATAGGCATTGTCTCGAATTTTGGGAAAATGATTTCAACGTTCAGAGGTGTGTATTTTCTAATGGATTGCCATCTAAATAACAAAAATCTACCTCATAACAAGTTTATTGTAATATTTCATTTAAAATAAAACACTAGTTTTTGTTAATGATTAACAGACACAGTTGAATTTTGATCATAAAATGGACATAGAACATTTCATTTGAGAAGAGTTTGAATTTATTTCAAAGTTAAAATGTTTTTGGACATAGAGCATTTAGGCGTAAATAAACGAAACTTGTTTTTCACTCTTTGGACTTAAAAATACTTTCTTTACAGCTGAAAACAACATAACACATTTCTAATGCATTTTATTGAAGAAAAGTCAATTCAAACATTTTTGAAAAATGAAAACACTAACAACAATATCAAAAACTATTTCTAACATTATATTAAACTGTGTAGCTCTTTGGACTCAGAAATTCATTTTGTTCAAATGAATGAAAGGTGAAGATAACGAACAGCGATGAATCTAATAACTCCTATAAGCAACACAAAATAGATAGTTAGGCAAACACGGACTCCTGGACACACCAGAGGTGGAATCAGGTGCCTAGGAGGAGTAAACATCCCATGTCGACCGGTCAAACTCGCCGTGAGCCCAATATAATGTGAAGCATTTTAAATGCAGTTTAAAGTCAATTAAAACATTTTTGAAAAATCAAAACAACAACATCAAAAGTAATTTTCAATACAATGTAAATGTCAACGATAATAAACTCTTTCCACAAAATTTGATTTTAGGACATTCATATTACCTGTATACAAAAATCGAATAATTTATAAAATTTCTTTTTCCTTTGTAATTTTAAACAATATATACATGTACAAAACCAAATTGTTTTTAAGATGATAAAATAATAAAAATCAATTTCAAACGAATAAATCAAATTAGATTTGATCGGCAGGGACATAGTGTAAACTTGCCTATTCTGCGAATCAAATCATTTATTTGGAATGTATTCCTGTGACACAATGAACACAGCTAATGTCCATTAGCGACGAGCAGTGATCATAAATCATGACAACGCACTAGATTATATTTTTGTCACATCAACACACAAAAACGATCGTTTTGTAAACAACACAACATACACACATTATCTACTTTAACTCTAACAGTCCCTGTATATGTATAATTTCACTTCTTTTGGGTTTTTGATAATTTGCATGACATTTCAAAATATCCATTGCCTTGTGCAGGCATACATTTCAGCATGGACACAAACTATTTCTTTCTTCTTGGCAAGACGGTAACTTTCTTCGACTTCAAAAATTAATTCACATTCAGAAAATCCTTTAATCGATATATCCAAACCCTAAATCGTTAGGGAGAGGCGGGAGAGAGGTCGATGCAGTTCAAAACCAGGTTATTTTTTTCTGTCTTATAGACGAAAAGGCGACCACTTCGATTATTCTAATTTTACATGTAAACAAGGAAAATACTGTGTGGATAAAATCCAAGTTAAGTATCAGAATGGTATATTTCATTCAAACTTCAAAATAAACATTAGATTAAGTTTATTCGTTCCTGTCTTGTACTAGAACAATCTTTATTTAAGAAATGAAATTTTACTTTTAAAAACAATCAGCCTTAAAATGTGCATATGATAATTGTTAAAAGTAGTTTTCAAATAGAATTTTCTATATTACATATGGATATTATATTCTCCAAACTCCTCATGTGGTTTTTAATGTCGATAATAAGTTTAACAGTGTCCAACTTTTATCAAGATTAAAAAGATTCATTGCGTTTGAACATAACCAGAATAAACTTTTTGAAAAGAGAAATATGTATTCTGCATTTTCAATGTTAAAGTTAGTATATATTTGCAATTAACACATTTCAATTATTTTTTTTTCTTTTCTTTTTTTCACTTTTTTTTTTACATTTCTTAAGTTTCACAAGTTTAAACGATCAGAATCTGTGAAATTTTATTTTCACGGTTTTCAGTAACTCTAATGGTCAAGTGTGAAAATAAATGTGACACTGTAATTGAAAACAGGAATACAACTTTTAAAGTTTAATCATTGCTTTGTTAAATCAACCACAGAGAAAAAGGAATTTATTGTATGACTTTTGTTAAATCAACATCAAAGTCGGCCGACTCACAATCGTATTACCAGATCTCTCTCCAGAATCTGCATTGCGTATAGCTGTTATAAGATTCATCATTGTTCGTTATCTTCAACGTTCATGGTTTCTATTCATATAGAAAGCATTATTATACATTGTTACTTTTATTCTTATCTGTATGATGATTTCAAAGACCTTTAATCATATGACGTAATATGCTATTCATTTTTTTGTAAACATTCATATAATGTATGTTTGAAAACAAATTTAGAAAGCAAACAAAAACACACGGTAAACATATTCATAAAGTAAAACTTATATGGTACCAATTTTGATGCACCAGATGCGCATTTCGACAAATGATGTCTCTTCAGTGATGATCAACCGAAATGTTTGAAATCCGAAATAACTATGAAGTTTTAGAGCTAAATATAGCGAAAACCAGCGTGCCAAAAAAGTGGAGCCAAATTCGTCCAAGGATAACAGCTAGGCATGAGGGAGATAATCCCTAATTTTGAAATGAATTTCTAAATTTTATAACAGCAATTAAAGATACATCCGTATTTTCAAGCTTGTAACGAAGTACTTAGCTACTGGGCTGTAGAGACCCTCGGGGACTAACATTATGACATACATATTCGAATATGTCATACAAGTGCTCATGCGTACATATGTCATATTTATTTGTACAATATGTATAGTATGTGGTTAGAATGCGGGTCTGATTTGTAATGTATGTGTCAGGTATGTGAAATGTATGCATTATTTGAGAACAGAAACATTTCATGACTTACATATATTCTCAATAACCTCCAGTGCATTATCTATATCAATGTTATTCATGAAATGATATATAACCACTGCCATTTCATACTTTTTAAAGGGAATCATGAATAAGTGTGTATATAAATAGAATACATTTCATGTTATTTACATTATGTTATCAAACAGGAAATAATGTTTAAAAGTTTTTATGATTTTCATTACTCTCTGTTGTATTCACCCTTGCATTGTAAATAATTGGTATTTATATCAAAATATTTACAGTGTATGTAGATTTGTCAACTCATCAAAGATTCCATTCTGCAACGTTGTTATCTTATTGTACCTCAGGTTTCTGAATCAGAAAGATTACCTGATTAACTTTAATTGATGAACACTACAATATTAAAATCGATTACTGTGTATATTGATTCAATACGCAGAAACAAAGTGTTTGCACAAAATATGGCTTTAGATATGACATTTAGGTACATCAACGATGATTTATCTATTACATGCATCCAACAATCATCATTTGCACGAATATGTTAATATGATATAATCCTGTAAACTTCAATTAAAACTCCATATATTCTTCCAAATGAAAGGTTAAGATAACGAACAGTGATCATCTGTTTCATATTTTGGTGTTTTATTTTCCTCCACTGTATAAAATACATTAATTGAAACAAATACAGATGAAATGAAAAGGATTATTCTCCATCTTACCCTGTGCATATCTATGCAGTAATATTTTATTATCACCTGGGTGTGGTATCCAACTAATTCGATACTCGGGTACATTTTGTGCGTATGAGCAAAATGGTTTGTAATTTCGCACTGACTAAAAGGAAGTTTCCAAACTATAATTTCAAATAAAACTGATGTATGGGTGGCAGCTCTGTATTTGCAATTTTGCTTTCAAATGTTGAAAAAGGATCATAGACTATCTACCAACTTTATATCAAACATTGAAACTATTTGATGTACTCAATAGTAGACTATATTGATAGCATTTTCATCAATGTATTTCGTGGATTTAAGAATAACTCGTCATTTTGATAGAATACATATCTCTTGATACCTTGTCAGAATGGATCATAAGTATAATAGGAGTATCAAAACCTCGCATTAGGCACATCCAAACGAAAGTACGTACAATTTATTCTTCTGTGTAAACCAGAAGTAATAAAAGAATTAGATAGCTTACATGAGGAATGTGTTTTGGTTCTAACTGACAAAGCTTGTAACAACATTTTCTTTATTTGTAAGGTTCATTATTACAACTGTATTCTAAACAAATTTGGCATAGATTCTAAATTTGGTAAGCGTACTTATCCTTCAACTATCCTTTCCAAAGACAACATTCTCAAAAATCATGCTTTAGTTTTAGACACAATTGATGTCCCAATTTTAGACATATTCAACATTCTAGTCAATGGGATGGGTTACATCGCCTGGAAATTATAATGTTCTATAGGTACTGTGTCAAATGTTGGGTAAATGGCTTCAACATTCAGAGGTGTGCATTTCCTAATGGATTGCCATCTGAATAACAACAATCGACCTCATTACAAGTTTTTTGTCATATTTTATTTAAAATAAATCACTTGTTTTTGTTAATTATTAACAAAGTTGAATTTGGATCATAAAATTGGACATAAAGCATTTCATTTGAGAAGAGTTTGAATTTATTTCAAAATTAAAATGTTATTGGACATAGAACATGTAGGTGTAAATGAAAGAAACTTTTTTTTCACTCTTTGGACTTAGAAAATACTCTCTGTACAACTGAAAAGAATATGATATATTTTTAATGCATTTCATTGAACAAAAAAAGTAAATTCAAACATTTTTGAAAAATCAAAACACCAACAACAATATCAAAAACTATTTAGATTATATTAAACTATGTAGCTCTTTGTACATAGAACATTCATTCTCTTCAAATGAATAAAAGGTGAAGATGAACGAATATCGGTCAATTTCATAACTCCTATAAGCAATACAAAATAGATAGTTGGGTAAACACGGACCCCTGGACACACACCAGAAGTGGGATCAGATGTCTAGGAGAAGTAAGCATCCCCTGTTGACCGCTCACAAACGCCGTGAGCCGTATATCTTGATCAGGTAAACGGGGTTATCCGCAGTCAAAATCACTGTGCCAAGAACGGCTTACAATCGGTATGAAACACGTCAGACAGCATTTGACCCAATACGAGGTTGTATTGACGAACTAGATCGTTATAACGACCATACAATTTACTAAATGCTGACTGTTGAAACCCCTGCATCATCAACTTGTTTGTCAGTAGCTTACCTCAATTTAAAAACGGATTATACGCAGAACAAGTTTTTGTATATTGAATCAGTTGAGATATAAAAACAATATAATGAGAAACATTTTAAATGTAGTTTAAAGTCATCTAAAACATTTTTTTGAAAAATCAAAACAACATTAAAAATAATGTCAATACAATGTAAATAGTAACGATGATAAACTCTTTCCACAATATTTGATTTTAGAACATTCATATTACTTGTATACAAAAGTCAAGATCGGTTGGTGCCAGTGTGTATTGAATTTGAGAGCTGAACGGAAAACACATGCCGTAGGCCTATATGTTACAGAGCATAGCTTCGATAGAACCATTTTCTCGCAATCTATCTACGTCTTTGTCCACGTGCATGTTTGAAAGAGTACAGGGACAAAATCTACTGATTTTTATTGAAAAGTCGTTGTGCCCACAAAAAATATTCACGTCTTGTCCTTCATACTTTCCTTCGAAAGTTGAAAAAAAAAAACACAGTCCAAATCCTCTCTATTGACAACAAGTACAGCCTTCAACGGCACAAAACACCCTAATGCAGTGTTATTTACAAGCCGTTAATGTGATAATTGTTTTTTTGTCACTTAAATCTAATCTGTGTATGAAATGGCTAACAACTGTTTCCATTTTTTTTCGCTCGAGGTCACATATGACGTCACAGATAATGGCGCATAAAATATCGAAGGAAATCGCTTTCAAACTTGAAAACTACGGAAACTGTTTCATTTGAAACACATGTAAAGTAGTTTTAGGCATGAAATGGATTAATTTTGCTGAACAAAATTGATAAGTTTAGAAACATGCGATGTGTCCTTTAAGAGTAACCAAAACGTATATCTTGTACTTGGATATGAATCAAAGTTGTGTGTTTGTTGAAATATTACAATTAAAACCTGATTAAAGAATAATTACATAAACAGTCTCGTTAATGTTTACACTTCTGAATAAGGAATAATATATACATATATATCAGTACAAAACGACCAGCCACTGTACAATATAGTTGTACAGTGTTATAATTTAATGGAGTTGCACATATTAAATAAATATCAATTAAAACGGTTTAATATAAATATATACATGTAATATACATGTGCATATTATTCTGCTGTCTTTTAAATAAATATATATTGTAAAACAAGAATAGAGCTGTAATTTGTTGATTGTACATATTTATTCATAAGTTTAGAACTATACAATCTCGTCATGTAGTCTTGATGTTTTTAATCCATACATTCATAATGATTAAATAACATTTTCAGAAACACATGGATTTAAGATTACATGTACGTATATTCAAAGTTGTTTAGTACTATTCCAGATGCCAAAATCATACAGCTGTACCTTGTGTGGAATATCGAAAGTTACTTTTCCAGATGCCAAAATCATACAGCTGTACCTTGTGTCTAATATCGAATGTGAAAGATAGACGTCCACTGAAATTACCAGCTATTAGAAAATATGTAGCAACTATGTAGCAAAACGAGTAGGAAGGGAAGTTAGTGACACGGAAGTTTTGTGTAGCAAGTGTAGGGCGGATTATCATAAGTCTCTGAGGACACCAGGTAACTACACTCAAAATGATGACAGCAACATTAGAAATCATGAGAATGATGATTCTGAATATTGTGTTCCAGAACCATCTAACACTAATTCTATGACCCCGAAAACAATTCAGTTCAACATTCCGTCAACATATTTGTCCCATAAATACTGTGTTGTTTGTAGAAAAAAAATATCAAAGAGTGAGGCTTTGTGTAATCCCACTGAGTGAAAGAACGCAGGTTTACATACACAATTCGCTTTTTGTAAATACAAAGACAAGGTGTTACTCCCCTCATTTAGAAGGACAGTATGTTTCACAAACTGTTTTGGTAGCTTTGAAATCCAAGTATTCAACGTCTTACTTCAATCGTACTGATATACGTTCACTTCTTGGAATTGTGAGGACAACTCTCTCAAGGACTGCTGTGTTAAAATTTGACAACGCTTCATCATTGACTGAAGACGGTTGTTACAATCTAACAGGCTTAACAAAAGATCAGTTTGAAGATTTAGCAGCTTTGTCCACTTCCATTCGTCATTCAAACATCAAAAAAAGTTCTAACTATAAGTTCCAACGCCAGTCATACAGTCTGCACAAGCAGTGTCCTTTGGTGAAGCCAATGGTCATCGTTGGAATTGATGGATATATACTGTTTGTATTAGGCCCATACATTTCAGATGGCTAGAATAATTATGCAGCAATTAAAAAGCACATGATCACTTTAAACGCCGAGGGAGTGAATGATTGGCTTCAGGAAAATGATTTGTGCATAATAGATATAAGTTTTCGGGATGTGGTGGAGTTTCTTGAGGAATAGGGATTGTCAGTACATATGTCAATGTGTTTGAAGAAGGGTACCAAACAACATTCTACGGAAGATGCAAATGCTAGTCAGCTTGTTATAAAAATCAGATGGACTTGTCGAGAGTGAGAATGGAAGGCTGAAGCAGTGGCAGGTTTACGACAAAGTTGTTTCTGATCATTACATACCATATATTGGTGAATTAATTAGATTGGTTTCAACAATATGAAATAGATATCGACCGCTACTTGCAAGACAAAATCCAGACGGTATCAAATTAACAGAGGAAATGCTTGAAAAGAGTAAACAGGGAAACCATATCCAGAGTCTGGTAGAACAAGAAGGATTGCTGAAGAAGAGATCAGTGTATACAGTTGTAGACGGATCGTCTGACCAGCTGAAATACTTCACTGTAATTAGTGAGGAAAAACTGCGTCAAATCACATTAGACATTTATCAATTAGAGGAAGCGCCATTAGATGCGATAGAGCAAATGAAGAAGAACAACTCATACGACCTGAATGTTTGTAAAATCAAAGAAAACCTTCTAAACATCAAAATGCAGTCCCGTCACAGAAATAGTATCACACACACTTTGTTTGTACAGAACAACTTAGATTGGGTAATAACTGGATGGTACGGCACGTGCAAAGTTGGAGTCAGAGTGGCAAAATGTGCCCATGTTTCCAGTGTACTTTGGTACCTAGGGTATTAAATGTTACAGGGACAACAGTATGATTCAAGCTTAAATTTTCCTAAATTTTTATTATATGCTGGTGATATTCCACAAAGTGATTCTGACTGTAGTTCTGTTATTGAGGAGTAAAACACACTTTTCTGATTGTAACACTACCCTAGTTATTGAGAACAAAATGTTAGTTAATTGTTGACGTGATATTGACGTTTGATTGGTTAGAAACAAATGATACAGATAATTAAATGTTGTTGAGCTATTTGTAAATGTACAATTTGTTTGTAGTTGGCTATGGAATTTATTTCTTTTGTTTCAGAACAAGTTTGTTTCAAATCTTACTGGATGGTATAGTAAAACACAACATAACGTCACTATCAGTTAACATGACGTCACAATCAGTTGCTATTTTCATTAGTGAAAATATAAAGTATGATTTTATTTTTATTAAATGGTTAAATCATAGTACTTCACTGTTGAAAGTGCAAGATATTGTTTCTTCTCATGTAGAGGTTTTTGAATAGATTCTGCTTCATAGGATAAAAACAGGTCAGCTAATAAATGAGCAAAATTGTTGCCCATGGTAAATTACAACATACTGTAGGACGAACTGCTCACCAAAGACCACGAAGATATTGTCAATGAAGCACTTACTGGATACAGCAATGTCTCTTTGTTTGTTAGGGTTTTTATATAGTATAGGAATCTTCATATTCATTTAACCCATTAACTGGGATATTAAATGTGTCAAAACTGAAACATGGTTTTGAAGAATGTCCTCTTTTGAAAGGGCAGTTGGAGTATAAGTACGATTACCAAAAGTGGAATGAATGCCAAGTTCGTATATAATACAGTTGTAATAGTGAACCTTACAAAGAAATAGTGTCACAAGCGTTGTCAGCTGCAACCAAAACATATTCCTCATATAACCTATCTAATTCTTTTATCACCTCTGGTTTACTAAACACAAGGGATAGATGGTAGGTACTTTTGTTTTTATATGTCTAATGCGGGATTTTAATATTCGTCTTATACTTTTAATCTATTCTGAAAATGTAGCAAGCCCTATTTCTATTTGCTCCATTGTCTGACATATTCTTCGACATAATTCATAATAGGTATGAAATTATCTCACCAATTGAAAAACCGAGATTATCTGTATTTATGACTTTTAGAATAAGTGATTTGAGGTCCTCATATTCAACTATATTAATATCACTAGTAATGACATGCCCAGCTGAACGATAGTTGAAAAAAATATGAAGAATATGTTGGTGGATTACGTAGAAGATGGTCAATATCTAAGCACTGCAAAGTTTGTTTGCAATTAGAAAGCTTGAATGCAATAGTAGAAGTATAGTTGTAGGTAATACTATATGTATCTCTATCAAATGTAAATTGATAGTTTCTAAGTATTTCAATATACATGTATCATACTATCCTGATAAAGGAATTTTAACACGCTTGCTACATAGTTTGATATGTGTACTGCGAATGTCTGCGTCCCTGTGCAAACGTATAAAAACAAAAACAAAATTATCCACATTTTCGGCTAAAGTGTGCACGCCTTTTTCTAATGTACTACTCTGTTTCGATATCTTTATTCTTTTTTATCAGGATATATAAGACATTGTGTTACAACCAGTCAAATGTGTCACCCGTGACTTTGGTTTATATAGGAAGTGTATGACAAAATATCGGGAAAAAATGACGAAATTTCTCTATTGTTTTTTTTTTTTTTTTTTTTTTTTACAGCTATGTCTAATTAAAATGTCACTAGAATTTTAATTTAGGAAATGCAAACTTTGATTATACATACTTGCTATTGAAATCATCATATCGCTATTAGCTTACCAATGCCTCAAAACGACAAACTTTTATATCAAGCATTGTGTTTCACATTCTTAGATGTATAATGTACAAACTAGAACACATAATGTTTATACAAGAATATTGATATTACAAATCGCATTTTTCTCTATGAATCAACCAATTTCAGCGCAGCACACAATCCGTTCATATTGAATATGAACGGATCATGAATTTGTTTAAAGCACGCAACTTATTTTCAATTTTTAAGCTATGAAACATTCTATAAATCACAGAATTAAAATGGACTCTTAAATGAAAATGCCGTTATATTCTGTGGTGCATGGGGGAGATTCTGAATTGTTTTGCAATCTTTTCAAACATATCACATTTCTAATTTAAAAAAAAAAATAATCTGACAATAAAGTAAACTATAAATGAGGTGATCTAATTTGTGGACCTGAGTTATGAATGGACATGTTATGTTAATTCATTGATCAACAAATGATAGAGGATACTAGAACAGTCTCCTGCCGACTGTAGCTTAAGGAACATTTCTCCAGCAAGGACTTCTAATATAACAGAGCCTCCCCCAACCCCAAGATGCAGCTGACATTTTAATGTAGCAACCTCTCCACAGACCCAGAAAGACTTGGGAACCACCTCTAGGCAAATGTGGTGTTTTTGGAGTCTTATTGATGTAGTGGATAAAGAAATAGACAAAATCCTTTCAAATCCAGATTTAACCCGAGACAATCTAAACAAAGAAGAAAGGTCGGCATTGCAACCATTAACAAACCGGGATAATATTGCCATTAAAAAGGCAGACAAAAGTTCTACTAATATTGTCATTGACAAAGATAATTTCTTAAAGGAGGTTCATCAACAGATCTCGGACGAACGCTTTTACATAAACTTAAGTGTTATTCTCTGTAAGCATCAAAACATGTGGAAAACGACGGACACGGAGTTTGTCGAAATTTTACACAAAGTATACATATAATGACACCTTTAAAAACGTGATTTGATTCGTGTTTCCATGATAATTAGACATCCGACTTTGTGCAAAGTTGTGTGTAATTTTTAAAAAATAAAATCGATTTCCCGCAACCCCTTGACACGAAACATATGCCCTCAAATACCAAAACAATTCACTGAAAATGAAAGAATTTGTTTAAAATTTGTGCAGAAACATAACCACTGGTAGATCGTATCTACCAGTATTACATATAAAAAATTAGAGATGTCAGATTTCATTTTAAGAAAGTAAATTGATTTTAAAACTTGCGCTATTGTGAAATCATGCGAGTTTTTTAAAAAATCTATATCACCTCGACTCTTGACTGTAATGCGTTTTCCAAGTATATTCATGATCAAGACAGGTTATGTCCCTTTTCCAAAGTGAAAGTAGAAATTCATTAATTTTGATTTGGATATGTTGAGCTGGTTAAAGTCTTTAAATCAACTGGAATTCTTCATTTGATACATAGGTGTTTGTCGGAGATCATCATGTTCTTGATGGGTAGCGTTCAAAGATGATGTAGCATTGAATTTACGCTGCGATCGTGATTACAACAGGGATAGCTTATATGCAAATATTTCTGAAGAGATTAGCCGAAAAATAAAATCACAGGTGCCATTAAATGTGCCCAATGCCGTTGTCATAACAATTGAGAAGTACTTTATTTTCATTGATTTTGCCTCATTTTGCAAAATAACTAGACCATAAACAAAAATATCGTCGACTGTCCTTATTACAATGATTGACCAGAATCAATAACCTTTTGTTTACGTGTGCGTGTTGTCTCTTCCGGATATTGATTACGTCATCAAATTCACTGTATTGTTTTCAAACATACACATATAGAACAAGTCTTTTTTTCCGATAATCAACTGCTAGAAGGAGAGTATGAAAAAAAATATCAACTTGGGCAATCCAAAAATAAGCCTATTTACTTATTACTTTTTCAAGCAAACCTTCAAATCAATATAAAGCCCAACTATCTATTTTGTATTGCTTGTAGGAGTTATGAGATTGATCACTGTTCGTTATCTTCACCTTGCATACTAAAAGTTTAAAGTCCACACTATGTTATTTTATCAATTGACGTTTAGTTGTACATTCCACCTGTACATACATTTTTACAGTTACAAACTTTTTGCAAACCTATATTAACAATGGTCACCGGAATAGGTGACGTCAACGTTTTAGGAATACAAAGTGACATGTTTTTGTTACAAATGCATATTCAATTGACATACCCATGGAATTGTAATTTTTCGAGGAAAGTAAAGAAATCTAATTACTTTAAAGGTAGTGTGTTGTTTATTTATATAATCCAAGTGATTAATAAGGAAATCGCGGTTTATCACTAATGTCACCGATACTGGTCCCATATGCAATTCACTGGTGAATACAAGCTTTAAGCAAAATATTGTACATGAAAAATGCCTGTGTCAATAGAGATTTGTGAATAAGATTGATCGCATTAACTTTAAGGGTTGTAAATATTCATAAATCTGTCAATTCAGTTTCATTTTTGAAATTTCCAATTGCTCATTCTGAAGTTATAAAGGACTAAGACCATGTTTAGCTATATCGGCCCTGTGGTGTGTTAAAAAATAAAGCAGAATGAATTGAAATAAAATTGCTATCATTTGATAATATAATCTTTATACCATCGCGACGTGCCAAGATTTCCCCGCCAAAACGTCAGCTTGTGGAATTCTATACAAGACAAAACCGGTATCGGTCTGGTTTTCTGCAGAAATCTCCACTTTTTTTCAAATTTAGTCATATAATTCATATAAAACACGACCTTCGATCCAGAAACTGACTGTAGTCTATCAAAATCTATCAATACAAATAAATTTTGCACGAACGATTTTTTGGATCGAAAGGTGTGCTGTTGATGAATATCAACTTTGAATTAAATCGAGAGCAATCCGGAATTATTTATTTTTGTGAGAGTTGTGGGTATTTTATTAATTATGTTGCTTTGAAAAATTAAAACAATATACTTATGTGGAGTCTACATCATTTCCATGCAGAATACACCCCTATATGGTGTTTTTATCACAAGTTTGTGCAGGAATTCTAAAAGCTATAGAATTTTGATGCGTAAACAAACGAATCTGCTGTCCGACAAATCGGACCTTCAATGCTATAGAAAGTTTTTATTTAGACGACACCAACAGAATTACTAAGATCAAAAGGAAAAGAATTTATAGAACATGCATTGGTATAACTAAAACTATTGCCGATATATCGAAAGTATAACGTTGACTAGGGCAAGTAAATGTATAAAGGATTTTTGAGCAAGTGACGTCATAGACGCCGTGGCTGAGTGGTAGAGAGCCCGTCCTTCAAGCAGGAGATCCGGGTTCAATTCCTACCCGTGTCAATGTTGTTTTTTTTTAAATCATACTGTTAACTACATTTTTCTTGGCATTATTGAAAAATTAATTTCTTTCAAGACACTGAAGATGAAATTATACCTGAATACAAATAAAAATCAATAGGCCTATGCAATCACAGAACACCAAGAAAATATGCAAGGATTACAGATTACATTTTTTAAAATTCATTGAAAAAAACCCAACCAAAATACTTTATTTTCAGACTTGATTTTATTTCAAAGTATGAACCAGCAAAAGATAATGGAAAGGAAAGTTTTTCCAATGCATCTAATGTACAGAAGAAAAGTCAGAAAAAATGTGAATCCATTAGCTGTTCGTCATTTCCTGCAGAGTAAGAACTTTCTTGTTGAAACCACCACATGATATATTGTGTAGTAAGTGTAGACATGTGTGTCAGTAAATTCACATCCAACAAAATTGTCACCACCAATCTCGGCCACTTCCTGAGACAAAGTCTCTACAGACAATTTCAATACCTCTCGACAGAACCAGGCCTGTGGTAATGGTAATTAAATGACAGCCAGTTTCAATGTAATGGGGGTATAATGGACCATTTTTTGCATTACAAGTAATGGTAATGTAATGCATACTGTACTGCACATTATTTTTCATTACATTTACACTACTTCAAATATTTGATGATATTTTGAAGATTTAAAATAATTCATTTTATTAGTGAGATTGACTGAAGCATTTGAAACATTGATGACAATCAAATGCAATGAATAACTTAATAGATATGTTTCCTAACATTGCTGAATATTTTGTGTACTTATGTTAATGTATAATTAAAAATCATAATATAGAAATGATTTTTCTGCCATTTCTTTAATATCTGACAGTATGTTATGTAAATGTGTAATGTAAATTCACTCTCAAGTAATGTAATACATTATATTCCAAAATAGGAGTAATGGTAATGTGAAATTAAGGGTAAACTTCAGAGTCGACATGTTTCTTCCAAGCAATATAGTCTTGTTTGGATCCAGTTTTTCCAGTTCTGATATAACTGCCTGATTCTGTACAATGTAGGTGTCAATCTGGTCCCCCTATTGTGGGAATCTGTTTCCACATAACTGCTGTATAATATGGTACCTTGCTATTGCCAGGCACAACAAGGAAGCTATGTATGAATCTGATGGCGGTGAAGATAGCATTATATGGATTCTTGTCAATCTGATTCATGTCACCCTTGCCATCAATTTTTGCTGTACATATTATATCATCCTGAAATTCAAATTACTCCAGTATTATATCATTATCAAAACTATATCATAAATGAAAGGTGAAGATAACAAACAGTGATAAATCTCATAACTCCTACAAGCAATACAAAATAGATAGTTGGGCAAACACGAACCCCTGTATTATAATATTCATATAAAAGTTGTACTTTCATGCCCTCATGTATTTTCATTGATATAAAATTCAGAAACATTACATTTATGTATTCGGTGGGAGATTGACATGTCTTCAACTAAACAATAGAGGACAGTTTAGCTACATGTACATTTCTGCATAAATAATTATATACACAAACTTTTCATTTGAATTTGATCCCCCATCTAATAATTTTTGTTGTAGCTAATGTTGATATATTATCTTACTTCACAATTATCAGCAAATTCACAAAATATTTTTATGTTTCATACTCTTTCTTGTGGGAGATGTATGGAAAAATTTAATATTCAATAATATAAAGGAGATAAAAAATATATGCTTAAATCATGGTAGTACCATGTTTAATCATATAATGCATATACAGTTTGTGTTTGTAAATAAAGTGCGTGCAGGGTGCGCAGAGTTTTCAATATTGAAATTTTGTTGTAAAAATTATCAATTTTCTCTTGAAATACTGTACATTTTTTAATGTAATTCTATTTTCAAAACTAAATGTGTACATTGGGTGGTATCTAACGAACACTAGGACCATATTCTACTTAATGATAGTCACATTATCAGTTTCAATGCATGTTAGACACCGTAAAAGCATATTTAGTCGATATTGCCTTTTTTAATTGCATCACGGCAGCCATCTTGGATTCAAAATGGCCACCAATGTCGAAATTGAAGTGGCTAACGCTCTTTTTCCTAAAAGTGATATCTATAGAGCATTTGTGCAAAGTTTCATGCTTGCATCATTAAGTGCAAGATTTTTTACAGATTCTGCCCCACTGGAAGTCCCATTACAGTAAGATGACTCGCTACAACCACACTTGTCAGGACAGGCGTCCGTCCCCTGGTTGTAGAGGACAGGGAACACGACAGACACCCAAAACCACCAGCCGCATATTGTTATTACATATGAATGTAATGAACAGTTGTATTTCTCTACTTTCATTAAACTATATCTATCCAATGTTTCTTCCTTGTTAGCACAAGAGCTGAAACATTATGAACTCTGTCTCTAACACAAGAACGCACGTCATTTGGTAGCGTGTCAGCATGCACGTAGTCGTGTCCATTAAAACAACTATCGGGAATATCCCAGAAAATACTTGAAATTCTGCCTTACATAATCATTTGTGTAGTGGTAGATATTCAGCACTGAAAAGGAGAGAATATAAAGGAATCAGCCCAGTCTCATCCTCTATTTAGAATGTATGTTTATAAATCTCTAGTGTTAAAACATAAGGTAAATATTGCACGATCACAGAAAAAACTAAGGATTTACTGTATAACAGGTTAAAACAATCGCGATTTTTTCCATTTAACAACAAATTGCGGTCGGTTTAATTCACAGAAAAACAAATCTTAGTATCCTGAACCCGATTTCGTATCAATATGAAAGATTAATTCATTGAATGTTGAATTCGCCGAAGTTTTGTTTCAGCGAATATAGTGAAAATTAACTCCGCAACTTAATTTCGTACTATACAGTAATTATGTGCATTCAAATTGAACTGTGTTGAAGAAGTTATATTGATTGATTAATAAGAATTCCCCATGACACTGTTTAAACACATAAGCTACAAATCTTATGTTCTACCTCATAACGGAAATAATTATTCACAGGTATGGAAAAAAACATACCTATTATGATTATATTTTATCATTAGAGGGGCATAGTCAAGATTTGAGCTGAAAATTTTCAAATTTCATTTTACGTTTTTAGTGTTTACAAAGCTTAACTATGGTATATATATATTCCTACTTTCGAGTTGCAAAGAGATTCAGAGCTCACAATTCTAATTTCTTTGTGATGTAAGCAAGGCTCGCGTATTGTTTTGTTTACATAGCTTAAATACACTAATAAAAGTTTCGTTCAAAGCAGATTTATTTTTTTTTTCAATTGAATAGTTTTTAGTGCTTGTAACATCTAATTTCGTTTTAAACATGTATATGTTGTTATTAACCGATCAATATGTGTAAACGAAAGATGGCCTTGTTTACAAAAAAGAAATTGTGAGTGCTTTATCCCTCAATAATTGTCATTCAAATTTTTGTTGACCATCAAAAATAGCTTAGCTATTAAGCATTGTAAACATTTTGAATGGGAAAATAAAATTTGAACAATTATTTGTTCAAATTGTAGCCATGCCCCTAAAACGTAACGATTTCATAATATTGTCGGGAGACTTTAATTAAATATGACCTACTAGATGCAATGATATTCAACAATCTCATTACATGTATTTACGTCAGAAAACAAACACTAGTGTGACATAACGCCTTGCCCTTCCAAGTTCTTCATGATTTACATTAGGAAACACAACACAATCGAGTTACTAGCTAAAACAGTTGCACATAAACGTGTCACTCTCAGTCAAGGATCTATGATTTACATGTAGCAACGCGCTTCACTGCAACTTTTTTTTTTAATATTTAAGTTAGGAAACGACATGGTTGCTTCACTACTTCATACACTCACGGATATCTAAAAGATGACGTAGCGTTACTCTACAAAACACATCTGTAATAACGCTTCACTAATCAAGTATCTCATTAAATACACTCGCGGGTACTTGAGTTAACATACCGTTTTTCCAACGCCGCACACTTAAGTTTAATCTTATTATTTACGTTAGCTAACACAACATGGACGCACTAGCTCATACATGTGCGCAGAAAATTATAATTACAATTAATCATTGCTTAATTCTACGGCATAACCCCCACAATTAAAGGCTTTGGCGGGCTATTTCGTCAGAGTTACGCGAAAGAACACAATAAAGCTACATTACTAGCTCATACACATTCAATCAAGTAAGCATCGCGCTATTCCATGACATAACAACACCCCGCACTTTGTATCTTATTAATTATGTTAGGGAACACACCATGGGTGCATCACTATTCCATATACTTGCGCAAAAAATATACATTCAATCGAGAGAACATTGTGTAATTCAATGGCATAATAACCCTTCACACTTTTTCAAAGTTTTTAAACATAACACGGTTGCATCACACTCATTCATGTAAACATTGTGTTATTATGTGACAAAACAACGCCTCATATTTCATGTTTCCTATTATTTGCGTTAGACAACACAACACGACATAGCAACGCCCCACACTTCAAGTTTCTCTTTATCTAGATTTTATATTCCAAGTAATTAAACACAATTCATCAATTTCTTAATTATCTGGACTGATGTTATCAACACAAAATACTAATAGCAAATTGTATCTGAAACTTAAATACATTATTTTGCATATTTTTTTTTTCAATCTCAAAGAAAATGATTCGCAACGATAGAAACTCTATATATGACTCCAATCAATTAACGCGCGCAATTCCCGATAAAATTCCACAAAATGATTTATATGTCACAATTGCAAAAAAGGTTAATCTGTATTAAAAAGAAATATTTGAAAAAAAATGAAGAAATCAGGGGATGCTTACTCCTCCTACGCACCTGATCCCACCTCTGGTGTGTCCAGGGGTCCGTGTTTGCCCAACTATCTATTTTGTATTGCTTGTAGGAATTATGAGATTGATCACTGTTCGTTAACTTCACCTTGCATACATGTATAAATAATCTTGACGTTTTATTGACTTTAATATAATTATTACATATTTCATTTCTAAGAAAGAACGTTGTCATAATGTTTCTTCCGTTGGTCACTGTTGTCAAAGTAGGCGTATTTATGTGAGAGTGATACAAACTGTGACTGACGGTAAATGAATTGAAAAATATCAGAATAACAGGGCTCGGAATTAGCGAGAAATACTCGCAAAATACCGAGTAAAAATAGTGGACACTCGAAAATCTTAGCGAGCGGTGATTTACAAACTATGAATGCTTGACGACTGGATTGTAAATTAATTTCAACACTTTACTTTCATTGCTAATGTTGTTATTTAAAATATGTTGTGAAATTGTGTTTGAATCTTATATTGTTTAACCTGACGGTATGCCAACATGTTTGGTGAATCAATAAATTGAATTGAATATCAGGGAAAACGACAGTCTGGATTCTTCAATACGCATGACATTAATCAAAATATGCGATGAAATTGTCAGGCTGTTATAACTGATTAAACTTTGCATTATCATGGTAATTTTGTCATGTCATGTTGATCAACTGATCCACGGAAGTACTGTACAATACGTCAAAGAAGTGAATATCGGTCCTAGCCTATTTCAACTGTTGACGCAAACGAGAAGAAAAATTCATCTCAAAGGATTAAAATATTTCTGATTTTTTAAAAATGAAGTTTGAATCGTATTTACTTTTATCAAAGTAATCGCCAATTCATAAAGCTGTAAATTTATTCAAGTTAAATAAATACAGATTTCACTGTCATATATACAATGTTGTATTTACAACAGTAAAACTTAAGCAATAAACGTATGTTGTGTCTGTATAACAATCAACGCGTAATTATTCATGTCTACATACATATGAAAAGTGAAGATAACGAATAGTGATGAATCTCATAACTCCTATATCTTAACAATTGTGTATGATCACGACGTACATAACTTTTTAAGCATCAATAAATTCAATCTACAAAAATAGCCATGTGGTCTTAATTTTGCACATATGAAAAGGTAAAAATAATGAACAGTGGTCAATTTCACAGCTATTAAAATGAATACTTTATTAAGAGTTGGGCAAACACGGAGTCGTGTACATATCAGAGGTTGGATCAGGAGTCTAGGAGGAGTAAGCTTCCCCTGTCGACCGGTCACACCCGCCATGAGCCTTATATCTTGATCAATTAAACGCACAGGTACTTGTGTACATGACTTCAGTCCCACCTCCCTCCTTGTAGTTTTGAATGGTATTCCACGTGTATTTTGAATAAGATATTACACTTCAGTATTTTTATTTAATTGGAATACAGAAATCGGGCATAGACACTGGTTTTTTTTAAATGTCATATCATCGATCATAAGAAATGAATAGGGTATGGAAAAATCTGCACTTCGCTGATAAATCCTTTCAAAAGAGCAACTGATCATTCTAAATCTACTCATGATTCTTAGATTAAATGCATCGCTATTTGGTGCGCAATTTCTTATCACCGTTCAACTGCATCATATTAACCACACAAACTACAAGGAATGGAAGGTGTGATGTTGATATATTTATGTCGCGGTCCACTCTTTTTAGAACGAACAAACCCGAGACGAGGTTTCTGAATACCATTAGCTGGACGAAAACGTAACCTAATACCGATGATATTATAACGACACTAGTGTCGTGTGTACAAGTGGTCGGGTAAGTTTGGTCTATAGCATGGAAAATAGAGAGACATTCTCTTTGGTGTACTGAGTGTCAGATAATACATAGGGAAGTGAAAATGGTCATTTAGATTTGGATATTAAAAAAATTCAAATGTCTGACAAAATTACATATTGAAACATATTTAAATATCTTATCATTGAGCGTTTGCCTGGTAACCAGGAAGTCATGAGTTTGAGCCTCGCTCGTGCTATGGCCGCGTCAAGCCAAAGACGTTAAAATAGGTAGTGATTGCTCCTTCACTAAACGCTGGGCATTTAAAAGTGAGAATCACGGGACTTTCGTATATGACATTAAAAACAGAGGTCCTGTGTAGCGGCAGGCGTTGGCATCATAAATAACCCTCACTGCTAAGCATAGATCTAAATTTGTTGCACTTAAGCTAAAGATGGTGAAGTCTCAATATGAGTGAAAAATTATCGGCGGGATGAATAAAACATATAAAGTTTTGATTCTTTTTATCAATTACTCAAAGAAATAATAGTATACTATTTCATTTTTATGGCCGAATTTGGATCTGAACACATGACAAGGGCTTGATGAAATATTTTTGTTTATATAGAGTCACACCTTTTGAAAATCGAATGTTATGTGGAGCATTGCCAGTTTTACGTTCATGTTTTTTCCCAAGATTTGTATGAAAAATTACCCACCAAACCATGGGATGCTCTGGAGGTTTTAATCATAGGTGTGCATATGTAAGTCTTTGCACAACCGACATGGCCAGTTATAATGAAAACATGGTATCTTTGGCCAGGTTCAACGTCATTACTTGGTCTTCATCCATATTTATGATTAACGATATATCGTGAAGCAATTGTTGATGGTATTTGCATGAAATACCTCGTCTCGGGATAGTTGACTGCGACATTTGGTTACTTATTGAATATATACATCTTCGAACATCGTTTCATTACCTTAATGACATCTGTTAGGCCAACTAATTATGATATTAAATTAGTGCATAACCATTTACTAAATCTGTCTTTAATTTCTTCTTCTTTACTCAGAAATATGTATTACACAAACTTTTAGCATAATTACAATTTCTTATTCCTTAACTTAAATTTGGTAAGTAATGTATCGAAAATACACAACACCTTTGAAAATCTTTTTAAAAGACACATAGCAGATAAACTGTTATATGATTATAACAAATGCTAATCTCAGTACCAAGTTTATAAAATCCATGCCCTTTGGATCATGGTTCAAATATAGACCATTGGGTCTAAAGTGGTCATAACCTTAAAAAAATGTTACTAAGGTGACCACCTTGGCCCATGTGCCCTTTGTTTTAAAGTTTTCCTTAAGATCATATTTGAATACCAGGGTCACAGAAATGGTGTTGTGACAAAAACTTTGATTCCCTTGATAGTTAAGGAATTAAAATTTAAATACATGTATTGTAAATTGTTTCTGATATCTTTTGAATATGTTGAACTTGTTATTTAATTGTATAACAAGAATCAGAGAACAGAAATGAGATATCAAAACATGCCCAGTCTTAATATTTAAATATGTTTTTGTTCATAGTTTTACAGAGGGCTTTCGCAGATGGACACAAATTATTTCAGAAGAACCCAACCACAGGAATAGATTTCTGGCGTGGTTTTAAAAAGAGCATTGATTCAATAGTCGGCAATTTTTAGGAAATATCAGAAGTATTAGTTTCTGCCCACCTCCCTCCAAAACTAAATTATAGGATGAATCAACTCTATTATCCACTGTTACAAAAAACAGCAACTTTACGGTATGCCTGTGCAAGTGTACCCAGACAGCAACTATATATTGTATTGAGGATATCTCATAATGTTAAAGCAAGATCATTAAGGCAAGTTCATTATTTTTCACAGAAAATGTTTATGTATAATTCATAGCCTGTCCATAACTCTCTGAGAAACATTGGAAGTTCCTGCTTTAAAGAGATTATTTATTACCTGGCATTGTGTCATTACCTTGTACCAAGGTAATTTGTATTAGTTCAAGGCCAGTCTTAGTCTGTCAGGATATTATGTAATTCCTGCCTTCAAATTTCTTGTAACATATACAAATTGCATGCTCAGGGAAACAAAGAGATAATTATATACCACTTGAAGGTATATCATGACCTTGACATAAGGTTATAGTGTAAGTTGAAGGACACTTGCAGAAAAAAAAATTAATATAAATTTTATCAATAACGTTGTATGAGATAAACATTAGATGCATGTACATTGTTGCTTATTACCTATTATCATTGAAGATCATTTAGGCAATATCAGGTCATTGGTAAAACTGTTCACTTCTTGTCTTCCCCATAACTTTATAACAGTGAAACACACACTGCAAGCCCAGACATGATACAAGGAATGATAACCGTTATCATCTGGGATTGTCCTGAGCCAAGGTCAAGTACATCACTAGGTCTGACAGAAAAAAATGTTATTTCTTGTCTAGGCATTGAAATTTAGAAAGTCCATAGTAAGAAAACCTGTAAATGTGCTATGATCTTATCCATGGTCATTCAAACAAAGTTTAAAAAGGAAAAGTCTGAATTTCCTTTTCAACATGAAAATGTCTTTCATTATAGTAGACTGCCGCGGTGATCTAGTGGTTAGAGCGTTCGTTCCGCATGCGGGAGTTGGGGTTCGAATCCCGGCCGCGACAGACATATGTCGTTGAAACAGGTAATGGCAGTTCCATCACCAAACGTTCGACATCAGGTGTGAATGTCACGGGTCCTCGGAGATGACCTTAAAAGCGCCGAGCAAAGGCCTAAGCCGGTCTTGTTGACGTCTCCACATGAGTGAAACATTTTCGAGAGAGACGTTAAGCAAGATACAATTAATCAATCAATATATCTGTAGATAGATTTAGTGGAGATATTATTTTCTGAGATTGCTATTTCTAGTTATAACTCTACTTGTTCAGTTTCTATGTCATTTTGGTAAATTTGAAACTAATGATTTTGAAACTGCAGTTGAGCAATGTATTTCATTTAAATTATTTACAAATGGTTTTCTTTTCTCTTGCAGATGAAACAGACATCTGACAGATGGGTTGCCCTCGAGCAGGAAATGGGAAAGAAATTTATGTTTGTAATGAAGAAGATTAAGAAACAGAAAAGCTCCAGTTGTTTATTCATCAAATGGTACTTCCTCAAAATCCGGGTTCAAATTAAGCAGTTTTAAATCATGAATTCAGATGTAATTCATTTGCTGCATGATTTTGAGATTCAACCTATTATCTCTGTATGAATATCATTAACAGTGAAACCTTGATGATCAGTTGTAAATCTAATTATAGACAAAACTGTAGATATCTGTGAAGAACAATTTGCTGAGCAACACAGAATTTTAATAACCTTTTCAATAAGATTTTTTTTTTAAAATGCAAAGTCCAATCCAAGTACTGTGTAGCATTGAAATGTATACATTAATGGATTTCATATCAAAATATAATAATATCCGAATAACATTCGCATGAATATCGTGCGAAAAACCTAAATAGTAGGTAACAATAATATTCGCATGAATATCGTACGAATTATTTTTCAGATCATAATCATGCGAATTTCACATGAAAATCGCATTATCTTTTCATGCGAATATCGTGCGTGGTCCTTTTCATCTCCCTTTCATGCGAAAAATTCGCATGGTATTCGTGCGAATTTCATATGAAGTTCATGCAATACACTTTTCTCTGTGTATATACCCGAACTTTCTTTAGAAAGTGGGGGTATAATAATGAACATTACAAACAAAGACAATGTTGCTACAAGCTTTGTCAGCTTGAACCAAAACATATTCTTCATGTAACATATCTAATTCTTTTATCACTTCTGATTTATTAAACACAGAAGGATATATGGTGCGTATTTTTGTTTTAATATGTCCAATGCAGTGTTTTGACATTCCTCTTCTACTTTTAATTTATTCTGACAATATCGTGCAGATGAATTTGCTATCTCTCAGATACTACAGCCTTGCAGGAATGTATTTTCTTTATTTAGAATTTGTATACGTGTTATTGATAAGGAAGTATTCTACCAAAACAGTACCAAAAAAAATCTCATTTCCGTATGCGTGCCTCCCAGCACAACCACTGATAGATCGGCCCCTCGTCGATAAAAAGGTTATAAAAAATCGCACTGCGGAAATCTGGAACAGACAATATTTGGAATGTCCCTTTCACGAGGAAATAAAGTGGTGTAGGGAAACTATTTTGGTGAACATAATAAAATATTCAGTACAGGGTGTCAACTAGTGCCACACGGTCGGTAGTACATGTATATACTCCATTGGAACAAGCTTTTTGAAATGGAATTTATCAAATTGGAAGAATTGCTAATTTTGCAATTCCGTTACAATTCCGTGAGCAATACTGAGTGCGACGTCTATAATGTTCATAATTCCTAGACAAATCAATCTGGTATAATTCCAAAAAATAACATTAATTTTTTTTTTTCATTTATCAAAACTGTGATTAAAACTAAACCATTTGCATTCAAAATCAGCATGTAATTGCGAATTCAAATGAGGTATCAAATCGAAATACTAGAAGGAATACAGTTAAATGGCTTTATGAAATGATTCAAAGCATATATTTATAAAAATAAATGTTATCATTTCATGTTAAAATTTAGAGGACTCAACTCATTAACGTTTTAGAATTTTCATTAGCATTTGACCTCGCCAATACTTTTACAGATCTTGGGATATATGAACATAAAACCCTGGCGAGGGCAAGGGGCCGAGTCCCCGGAAGCCCCTGAGTTTTACAGATTGTATTGGGTTTGAAATATGTGTACTATGTAGTCATTTGTGCTATTTCCTGTCATTTTTAGAAAGGTGAAATTAATAAAATGACGCAAATATTAAGGATGACGGGAACCAAGTAGGTTCTCCAAGTAAAAGAAATTCAACAAATCAAAAGAGCTTGTCATTTATTTCTCTGAGAGTGTATCAAATTATATTGATTTTTTTACCGTTTATGTTTTGTCGAAACAAAAGACAGCAATTTACCTTGATTTTGAAAATTTGGGGAGGGGGTGTACTCCCCTTAAATCTACCACTACTCGCCATCTTCTCTGAAAACAAATGTGACGACGTGTCTGTAGAATATTTCATTTTAATAATCGTCTGTGTAGAACATACAATGTACCATCATTCCTATTGTGTTTCACCTAAAGCGTTGATTGTTTTGTGATACAAATTTTGACCCACGTTTGAAGACAGTGAAGGTCATTTATCGTGACAACGCCTACCGAAAAGGCCCATAACTCTCACTTCAAATGGCAGGCTCATGACATTGTTTTGTTTGAAATTAAACTCGTGGGTTTGATATATATATATATATATATATATATATATATATATATATATATATATAAAGCACTAGAATGACCAACGACATGAACAATTGGAATTGTCAAATTTTCGGGACAACCTGTCCCTTCGTCAGGACGTGAAAGGATTACATTATGGAGAAAACACAAATATAATTAACAATAAACACTAAAGCTACACTACAAAACTAGCTAAACACTTTTCCAGCGGATTACATGTTGCAGGCTTTGTTATTGACTCAAAATAGAATAACAATCAGGGTGTCTGGTCACCGTGGTATCAGTCGGTAAAGTGTGAAATTAATTAATGGAAGAACTAACTTGGCCGATCAAAAGGTGAAACAGTTAATTCGTACATCGTGGTATTCTCCCCTAGATCAAACTATTGAAAATCTAAATTTTAGATAATAGTAAATGAAATTGGCGTAATGTCTAAGCTATCGGTTACTTGTAAAAAACTAAAAATGGAACTTGTTGATGATGAGTGCCAACGACGTTGGCAGTGCTGGTACTGCTATGCATCCAATTGGTGAAGCAAGGCGATGTATCGTTGGTAATATGAGGCAGTACGCAGATATCTTAAGAGAAATAAAGTTATGAGAAATAAACCGTTGTCGTTTATCAGAGGGAGAATAACATTGTTATATCAGGAATAGGTTTAGCCAATGTTCATTCTGGCAAAGTCAATAATTTTGTTCATTCCGCTAGGACGGAATGACTTTAATCTATGCATCCAGAATATTTCTTTTTTTCTTTCTATCTGTGGAGCTCCAGGTTTGGTTATGATCAATAACCACGACAATCATGTCTTCCCATTTGTGGCCATCTAGGTTGAAATGTTCTCCAACAAGCTCAGTGATTCTTTTAGTTTTGATGGTCGACCGGTGGTTATTAATACGTTTGCGGAGATCTCCTGTTTCACCAACGTATTGATTCTGGCATGCTTTGCAGCTTATGAAGTATATGCAGTTGTTTGTGTGGCAGGACGTGTTTCCGAAGATTTTGTAGTTACGTCCAGTTACAGGGCTTCTGAAAGTGTCAGTATCCTCGCTATGCTTGCACAGAAGGCACCTTTTGTCAGAACAAGTTCTAAAGCCCCTGTTTGGCAGTGGGTTGTCCAGTCTTGCTCTCACTACCATGACCTTGAGATTTCGAGGCCGTCTGAAGGCTGCCATTGGTGGCTCTTATTAGATAAATCTTGCAAAAGTTAACAACTTTTATTCTACATATCTTATCAAAAGTTTCGTGAGAAAAAGTTAATCATTGTAACAGAAATTCAATGGTTCAGGCGAGCCATGAGGCCCATGGGCCCATTTCTTGATATGGCACGAAATACCTCAATAAACTGTACAACTTTTATTATATATGTCTAAACAAAATATTTACGAGTAAAAAGTTATGATTTAAAATGTGTAGAAAAATTGGACACTTTTTTAAAACTCCAATGTCGACCCCTACCGAGCTTTTATACTAGGCACTTCCAGAAATTTTGAAAACTCAGGTGCACAACTACAGCATGTCGTCTAACATCACTGAAAATTTCAGCACTCTAGCTTATGTCGTTCTTGAGTTTTTGTCCGAACAAAATGGTCATCAGAAAATTGATAAAAGGGGGATAACTTCCAACCGGAAGTGATTTTTCAAAAATTGAAACGGCGGTACAAACTTCAAATGGCAATGCATCAACCCTGAAAATTTGAAGCAAATCGATCAAGCCATCTCCGAGACATTTTCTGCACAAAATCACCGTTTTCTTGATATCGCCGACAGAAATCTGTCGAGAATAAAAAGAATAACTAGAATTTTTGTCGTTAAAACAAAAACAAAAATAAAGGGCTTTTCGACAACAAAAAGCAAGGAATTTAGATGTGTAAAACATAAAATGTCCAAAAACACTGTGCAAAAGAACCGATAAAACGTTTAGAAAAGCTGAAGACCTATCAGGGTCAATATCTACCTGGAGATGAAATGCATGGTGAAAGAGAGATAACTCAATACACAGGCTATGACAATTCAATATGAATACCTTCATCGACATGACTCGAGGATTTATAAAACCAAAAGTACTGAGGATATTCAATTGAAACTTGAAAGACTGATTGTATTTATCATTATTAACAGTCCAATATGTCTGAAAGAAATCCTAATCTTTGTTTCTATTTCTTGTAAATATCAATCCCCTTAATCTTTGGCGCTCTGTATCTCGGAAAGAACTGGAAACAGAAGTAGGTTGCCGCTGACTTTTCTGTTCATCAATACAAAATAAATGTAGCTGACAAGTTTCAATCATTTTTATGGAAGAATAGTAACGTTTTGGGACTTTTTCTAAAATTATTTCTTAATCACTTTCGTGATTGTGGCACCGGAAGTAAAGGAACCGAATAAATAGAACTTAACATGTCTTTAACGATACAACATATTTTTATGAAAATATCAAGAGAGATAATTCTTAAGAACTTTTATTTAAATTAGCAATTTTTTATAAGCTTCAAAAAGTTCCTTAAGGGGTCAAAATAGTGACCCACGGCTAGTGATTTTTAGATTGCTCGTTTGTTGTTTAATTAAAATCATAAAAGACTGTTTCTTACCTTGACCCCTAGAAATCCCTAATTCCTTTCAGTATTCATTCCAAAATCCTTTCCTCTGTGCGGCATGGTATACACATACTGCAAGTTAAATATCACGAGAATTGTTTGAGAAGTTTTTGAGAAAACGTAGCAGGTGTTTTGAATTCTTTAACATTGAAACTCTCTTAGGGAAATATTTGAAGATTCATAGAACCGGAAGTACTTTATATATATATATCAATAAAAGTTGGCACATATTGTTTGTTTTATCCCTAGTAATGACATGACGTAAAAAGGTTTCTGAAATGTTAAGAGAGACAACTCTTAAGAACTTTTTTTTCAAAGTATCAAATTTTAAACTCCAAAAACTCCCTTAAGGGGTCAAAATAGGGATCCACGGATAGTAATTTTTAGATTGCACTTTTGATGTTGAACTCAAATCACGAAAGAGTTTGGAAATCTGAAACCAAATAAAAAAGTTAAGAATAAAAGACTGTTTCTTACTTTGGCCCCTACAGATCCCTAATTCCTTTCAGGATTCATTTCAAAATCCTTTCCTTCTGTGCAGCATGATATAGATATATATGAGGTAAAATATTCTAAGGATTGATTGAGAGGCTTTTGAGAAAACGTAACAGGTGTTTTAATTTTTTTAATATTGAAACTCTCAGGGAAATTCAAAGATTCATAGAACCGGAAGTACTCAATATATTTCAATGAAACTTGGCAAACCTGTTCAACATGTCATTGTTAACAATATGGAACACCTTTCATAATTTTTGAAATTTATTTGCAGTTTTTCAAACTGACACCCCCTTTTTAAAATGTGGGGACCTTAATATCTCGAAAACGACAGGAGGTGGAAATTTGAGCTCGTAATGACTATTGTAGCTCAAAGTGTAATGAATCTGAATCTAAAGTTTCGTTATGATGTAATGAAAATTTTCAAAGATATGGGGTCCCAATGAAAAAAGCTTTTTAACCTTGTAGAAACCGGAAGTAAAGGATCCGGAAGTCCAAAAGCTTATTTGCATTATACCGTGATTTTATCTAAACGAATTTTATAAAGCTTTATCCTTATAATTCACCGTTTTCTTGAAAACGCTGACAGAAATCTGTCGTTAATAAAAAGAACTAGACTTTTTGTCATTAAAACAAAAACAAAGGGCTTTTCGACAATGAAAATCAAGGAATTAAGATGTGAATATCATAAAGTGTCCAAATACGTTTTGCAAATAACCGATAAAACGTTAAAAGAAATCGGAGGACTATCTACCTGGCGTTTTCTACATGGTGAAAGAGAGATAACTCAATACACAATCATTGACAATTTCAGATGAGAACCTCAATCGACAAAATTCAAGGATTTATAAAACCAAAAGCACTGAAGATATTCAATTGAAACTTGAAAGACGGATTGTATTGATCATGTTTAACAGTCTAATATGTCTGAAATAAATCCTAATCGTTGTTTCTAATTTTTGTAAATATCACCCTCCTTAATCTTTGACGCCCTGTATCTCGGAAAGGACTGGAAACAGGAGTAGGTAACCAATGACTTTTTTGTTCATCAAGACATAATAATTATAACTGAACAGTTTCAATCATTTTTATGGAAGAATAGTAACGTTTTGGGACTTTTTCTAAAATTATTTTTTAATCACTTTCGTGATTTTGACACCGGAAGTAAAGGAACCGGAAGTACTTCAATGATAAATAGAACTGAACATGTCTTTAAGGATACAACATATTCTTTGAAAATATCAAGAGAGATAACTCTTAAATTTTTTATTTAAATAGGAATTTTTATAAGCTTCAAAAAGTCCCTTTAGGGGTCAAAATAGTGAACCACGGCTAGTAATTTTTAGATTGCACTTTTGTTGTTTAATTCAAATCACTAAACAGTTTGGAAATCGGAAGCGAGATAAAAAAAATATGGATAAAAGATTGTTTCTTACCTTGGCCCTTAGAAATCCCTAATTCCTTTCAGGATTCATTTCAAAATCATTTCGTCTGTGCGGCATGATATAGACATATTTTGGGTTAGATATCACAAGAATTGTTTGAAAAGTTTTTGAGAAAACGTAGCAGGTATTTTGAATTCTTTAACATTGAAACTCTCATAGGGAAATATTCAAAGATTCATATAACTGGAAGAATTTAATATATATTAAACTTGGCACACATGTTTGTTTTATCCCTAGTACTGAAATGATCTAACAGGGTTTCTGAAATATCAAGAGAGACAACTCTTAACGACTTTTTTTTCAAAGTGGCATATTTTAAGTTTTAAAAAATCCCTTAAGGCGTTAAAATATCAACCACAGCTGTAATTTTATACATTGGTCTTTTGATGTTGAACTCAAATCACGAAAGAGTTTGGAAATCCGAAGCCAAATAAAAAGGTTAGGGATAAAATACTGTTTCTTAATTTGACCCCTACAGATCCCCAATCCCTTTCAGGATTCATTTCAAAAGCCTTTCCTCTATGCAGCATGGTATAGGCACATTTCACGTAAAATATCACAAGGATTGCTTGAGAGGCTTTTGAGAAAACGTAGCAGGGGTTTTGAATTCTTTAACATTGAAACTCTCATAGGGAAATTCAAAGATTCATATAATCGGAAGTATTCAATATATTTCAATGATACTTGGCACACCTGTTCAACATGTCATTGTTAACAATATGGAACACCTTCAAGAATTTTTGAAATTTATTTGCAGTTTTTCAAACTGACACCCCCCTTTTTAAAATATTAGGACCTTAATATCTCGAAAACGACAGGAGGTGGAAATTTGAGCTCGTAATGACTATTGTAGATCAAAGTGCAATGAATCTAAATCTGAAGTTTCGTTATTCTGTAATAAAAATTGTCAAAGATATAAGGTCCCAATAAAAAACGCTTTTCATACTTGTAGAAAGCGGAAGTAAAAGATACGGAAGTCCAAAAGCTTATTTACATTACACCGTAATTTTATCTACATAAATCTTATAAAGCTTCATCCTTATTAATCACCGTTTTCTTGATATCGCCGACAGAAATCTGTCGAGAATAAAAAGAATAATAACTAGAATTGTTGTCGTTCAAACAAAAACAAAGGGCTTTTCGACAATGAAAATTAAGGAATTAAGATGTGAATATCATAAAATATCCAAATACGTTTTACAAAAGAACCGATAAAACGTTAAAAGAAATCGGAGGACTTATCAGGGTCAATATCTACCTGGCGTTTTCTACATGGTGAAAGAGAGATAACTCAATACACAATCATTGACAATTTCAGATGGAAACCTCAATCGACAAAATTCAAGGATTTATAAAACCAAAAGCACTGAAGATATTCAATTGAAACTTGAAAAACGGATTGTATTTATCATGATTAACAGTCCAATATGTCTGAAATAAATCCTAATCGTTGTTTCTAATTTTTGTAAATATCACCCTCCTTAATCGTTGACGCCCTGTATCTCGGAAAGAACTTCAAACAGGAGTAGGTCACCCCTGACTTTTTTGTTCATCAAGACATAATAAATATAACTGAAAAGTTTCAATCATTTTTATGGAAGAATAGTTACGTTTTGGGACTTTTTCTAAAATTATTTTTTAATCAATTTCATGATTTTGACACCGGAAGTAAAGGAACCGGAAGTACTTCAATGATAAATAGAACTGAACATGTCTTTAAGGATACAACATATTCTTTGAATATATCAAGAGAGATAACTCTTAAGAACTTTGATTTAAAATAGCAACATTTATAAGCTTCAAAAAGTCCCTTAAGGGGTCAAAATAGTGACCCACGGCTAGTGATTTTCAGATTGCCCTTTTGTTGTTCAATTCAAATCACGAAAGAATTTAGAAATCCGAACCCAGATAAAAAAGTTGTAGATAAAAGACTGTTTCTTATTTTGGCCCATAGAAATCCCTAATTTCTTTCAGGATTCATTCCAAAATCCTTTCCTCTGTGCGGCATTGTATTGACATATTTCGGGTTAAATACCACAAGAATTGCTTGAGAGACTTTTTAGAAAACGTAGGAGGTGTTTTGAATTCTTTAACATTGAAACTGTCATAGGGAAATATTCAAAGATTCATAGAACCGGAAGTACTTAATATATATTAATTAAACTTGTTACACATGTTTGTTTTATCCCTAGTAATGAAATGACCTAACAGGGTCTCTGAAATATCAAGAGAGACAACTCTTAACAACTTTTTTTCAAAGTAGCATATTTTAAGCTCCAAAAACTCTCTTAAGGGGTCAAACTATGGACCCACGGCTGGTAATTTTTAGATTGCCCATTTGTTGTTAAACTCAAATCAAGAAAGAGTTTGGAAATCCGAAGCCAAATAATAAAGTTAGGGTTAAAAGACTTTTTTTACTTTGGCCCCAACAGATCCCCAATCCCTTTCAGGATTTATTCCAAAATCCTTTCCTCTGTGTGGAATGGTATAGATATGTTTCACGTAAAATATCAAAAGAAATGCTTCAGAGATTTTTGAGAAAACGTAGCAGGTGTTTCAAATTATTTAACATTGAAACTCTCATAGGGAAATTCAAAGATTCATAGAACCGGAAGTACTCAATATATTTCAATGAAACTTGGCACACCTGTTCAGCATGTCCTTATTAACAATACGGAATACCTTCAATAATTCTTTTTTAAAAATTTCCAGTTTTTCAAACTGACACCCCCCATTCAAAATCTCAGGACCTTAATATCTCGAAAACGACAGGAGGTGGAAATTTGAGCTCGTAATGACTATTGTAGCTCAAAGTGTAATGAATCCAAGTCTAAAGTTCCGTTTTACTGTGATGAAAACTGTCACAGATATAGGGTCCCAATGAAAAACGCTTTTTATCCTTGTAGAAACAGGAAGTGAAAGATTCGGAAGTCCAAAAGCTTATTTGAATTAGAACCTAATTTTATCTATTCGAATATTATAAAGTCTTATCCTTATTCACCACTGTTTTCTTGAAAACGCTGACAGAAATCTGTCGAGAATAAAAAGAATAATAACTAGAATTTTTGTCGTTAAAACAAAAACAAAGGGCTTTTCGACAACAAAAATCAAGGAATTTTGATGTGAATATCATAAAATATCTAAATACATTGTGCAAAAGAACCGATAAAACGTTAAGAAAATCGGAAGACTTATCAGGGTAAATATCTACCTGGGGATGAAATACATGGTGAAAGAGAGATAACTCAATACACAAGCTATGACAATTTCAGCTGAAAACCTCCATCGACAAAATTCAAGGATTTATAAAACCAAAAGTACTGAAGATATTCAATTGAAACTTGAAAGACTGATTGTATTTATCATGATTAAGAGTCTAATATGTCTGAAATAAATCCTAATCTTTGTTTCTAATTTTTATAAATATGACCCCCCTTAACCGTTGGCGCCCTGTATCTCGGAAAGAACTGAAAACAGGAGTAGGTCACCGTTGACCTTTTTGTTGATCAAGACAAAATAAATATAACTGAAAAGTTTCAATCATTTCTGACGAACAAAAGTAATGGTTTAGGACTTTTTCTAAAATTACTTCTTATTCACTATCGTGATTTTGACACCGGAAGTAAAGGAACCGGAAGTACTTCAATGATAAATAGAACTTATGATGTCTTGAAGAATATATTATATTCTTTGAAAATATCAAGAGAGATAACTCTTAAGAACTTATATTTAAAATAGCAACTTTTACAAGCTTGAAAAAGTCCCTTAAGGGGTCAAAATAGTGACCCACGGACCCATATTTTTAGATTGCCTTTTTATTGCTTGATTCAAATCAGGAAACAATTTGGTAATCTGATTCCAAATAAAAACGTTACCGTTTAAAAACCGTTTTTTACTTTGACCCCTACAGTTCCCTAATCCCTTTAAGGATTCATTTCAAATTTTTCTCCTCTGTGAGCCATACTTATGGCATTATTCATGTAAAATATCACAAGGTTTGCTTGAGAACTTTTGAGAAAACGTGGCACGCATATTCTTTATTTAACATTGAAACCTCCATAGGGAAATTCAAGGACTCATAGAACCGGAAGTACTTAAGATATTTCAATGAAACTTCGATGATAATTAGAATTCAACACGTTTCGACAACTCCTAACAAGGTTTATGAAAATAACAAGGGAGATAACTCCTAAGAACTATTATTTAAAAGTAACAAATTTGAGCTTTAAAAAGTCCCTTAAGGGGTTAAAATACCGACCCACGGAACCATGTTTTTAATTTGCCCTTTGATTGCTTGATTCAAATCACGAAATAATTTGGAAATCTGATGTCGAATAAAAAAGTTACCGTTCAAAGACTGTTTTTTACTCTGACCCCTACAGTTCCCTAATCCTTTAGAGGATTCATTCCAAAACCTTTTCTTTTGTAAGGCATACCTATGGCAATATTTAGGTAAAATATCACAAAGGATACTTCACAACTTTTATAGAAAACGTGGCACGCGTATTTTTTATTTAACATGCAAAGTTCCATAGGGAAATTCAAGGAGTCATAGAGCCGGAAGTACTGACGATATTTCAATGAAACTTGGTAAACATGTTTGATTGATCCCTAGTAGCAATGTGTAATACCTGAAATAATTTTCCAAATTTATTTGTAGTTTTTCAAACTGCCTCCCCCCTCTACAATAACTTTAGACCTTAATATCTAAAAAAAAAAAAAAAAAGACAGGAGCTGGAAGTTTGACCTCGTAATGACTATTGTAGGCCAATGTGTAATGAATCTAAATTGAAAGTTTCGTTATACTGTGATGAAAATTTTTAAAGGTATGGGGTTCCAAAGAAAAACGCTTTTTATCCTTGTAGAAACCGGAAGTAAAAGATCCGGAAGTCCAAAAGCTTATTTGCATTACACCGAAATTTTATCTACACAGATCTGATAAAGCTTCATCCTTATGATTCGCCGTTTTCTTGAAAACGGTGACAGAAATCTGTCGAGAATAAAAAGAATAATAATAATAATAACTAGAATTTTTGTCCTTAAAACAAAAACAAAGGGCTTTTCGACAATGAAAATCAAGGAATTAAGATGTGAATATCATAAAATGTCCAAATACGTTTTGCAAAAGAACCGATAAAACGTTAAAAGAAATCGGAGGACTTATCAGGGTCAATATCTACCTGGCGTTTTCTACATGGTGAAAGAGAGATAACTCAATACACAATCATTGACAATTTCAGATGAAAACCTCAATCGACAAAATTCAAGGATTTATAAAACCAAAAGCACTGAAGATATTCAATTGAAACTTAAAAGACGCATTGTATTAATCATGATTAAGAGTCTAATATGTCTGAAATAAATCCTAATCGTTGTTTCTAATTTTTGTAAATATCACCCTCCTTAATCTTTGACGTCCTGTATCTCGGAAAGAACGGGATACAGGAGTAGGTCACCGCTGACTTTTTTGTTCATCAAGACAAAATAAATATAACTGAACAGTTTCAATCATTTTTATGGAAGAATAGTAACGTTTTGGGACTTTTTCTAAAATTATTTTTTAATCACTTTCGTGATTTTGACACCGGAAGTAAAGGAACCGGAAGTACTTCAATGATAAATAGAACTGAACATGTCTTTAAGGATACAACATGTTTTTTGAAAATATCAAGAGAGATAACTCTTAAGAACTTTGATTTAAAATAGCAACATTTATAAGCTTCAAAAAGTCCCTTAAGGGGTCAAAATAGTGACCCACGGCTAGTGATTCTTAGATTGCACTTTTGTTGTTCAATTCAAATCACGATAAAGTTTGGAAATAGGAAGCGAGATAAAAAAGTTATGGATACAAGACTGTTTCTTACCTTGGCCCTTAGAAATCCCTAATTCCTTTAAAGATTCATTCCAAAATCCTTTCCTCTGTGCGGCATGGTAGAGACATATTTCGGGTTAAATATCACAAGAATTGTTTGAGAAGTTTTTGAGAAAACGTAGCAGGTGTTTTGAATTCTTTAACATTGAAACTGTCATAGGGAAATATTCAAAGATTCATAGAACCGGAAATACTTAATATATATTAATTGAACTTGTTACACATGTTTGTTTTATTCCTAGTAATGCAATGACCTAACAGGGTCTCTGAAATGTCAAGAGAGAAAACTCTTAACGATTTTTTTTTTCAAAGTAGCATATTTTAAGCTCCAAAAACTCCCTTAAGGGGTCAAAATTTTAACCCACGGCTAGAAATTTTTAAATTACCTATTTGTTGTTAAACTCAAATCAAGAAAGTTTGGAAATCCGAAGCCAAATAATAAAGTTAGGGTTAAAAGACTGTTTTTTACTTTGGCCCCAACAGATCCCTAATACCTTTCAGGATTTATTCCAAAATCCTTTCCTCTGTGTGGCATGGTATAGATATATTTCACGTAAAATATCACAAGAAATGCTTCAGAGATTTTTGAGAAAACGTAGCATGTGTTTCAAATTCTTTAACATTGAAACTCTCATAGGGAAATTCAAAGATTCATAGAACCGGAAGTACTCGATATATTTCAATAAAACTTGGCACACCTGTTCAGCATGTCCTTGTTAACAACATGGAATATCTTCAATAATTTTGTTTTAAAATTTGCAGTTTTTCAAACTGTCACCCCCCTTTTCAAAATCTCAGAACCTTAATACCTCGAAAACGACAGGAGGTGGAAATTTGAGCTCGTAATTACTATTGTAGCTTAGAGTGTAATGAATCCAAATCTAAAGTTCCGTTTGACTGTAATGAAAACTGTCGAAGATATAGGGTCCCAATGAAAAACGCTTTTTATCCTTGTAGAAACCAAAAGTGAAAGATCCGGAAGTCCAAAAGCTTATTAACATTAGAGCCTAATTTTATCTATTTGAATCTTATAAAGTCTTATCCTTATTCACCACTGTTTTCTTGAAAACGCTGACAGAAATCTGTCGAGAATAATAATAATAATAATAATAATAAAACACAATAACAATAGGTCTTTCCGACGAAAGTCGAAAAGCCCTAATAAGAAAAAAACACAATAACAATAGGTCTTTCCGACGAAAGTCGAAAAACCCTAATAATAACTAGAATTTTTTTCGTTAAAACAAAAACAAAGGGCTTTTCGACAATGAAAATCAAGGAATTATGATGTGAATATCATAAAATGTCCAAATACGTTTTGCAAAAGAACCGATAAAACGTTAAAAGAAATCGGAGGACTTATCAGGGTCAATATCTACCTGGCGTTTTCTACATGGTGAAAGAGAGATAACTCAATACACAATCATTGACAATTTCAGATGAAAACCTCAATCGACAAAATTCAAGGATTTATAAAACCAAAAGCACTGAAGATATTCAATTGAAACTTGAAAAACGGATTGTATTTATCATGATTAACAGTCCAATATGTCTGATGTAAGTCCTAATTGTTGTTTCTAATTTTTTGTAAATATCAGCCCCCTTAATCTTTGACGCCCTGTATCTCGGAAAGGGCTGGAAACAGGAGTAGGTCACCACTGACTTTTTTATTCATCAAGACATAATAAATATATCTAAAAACTTAGTAACGTTTTGGGACTTTTTCTAAAATTATTTTTTAATCAATTTCATGATTTTGACACCGGAAGTAAAGGAACCGGAAGTACTTCAATGATAAATAGAAATGAACATGTTTTTAATGATACAACATTTTCTTTGAAAATATCAAGAGAGATAACTCTTAAGAACTTTTATTTAAAATAACAATTTTTATAAGCTTCAAGAAGTCCCTAAAGTGGTCAAAATAGTGACCCACGGCTAGTAAATTTAGATTGCACTTTTGTTGTTTAATTCAAATCACGAAAGAGTTTGGAAATCGGAAGCGAGATAAAAAAGTTATGGATAAAAGACTGTTTCTTACCTTGGCCCTTAAAAATCCCCAATTCCTTTCAGGATTCATTCCAAAATCCTTTCCTCTGTGTGGCATGGTATAGACATATTTTGGGTTAAATATCACAAGAATTGTTTGAGAAGTTTTTGAGAAAACGTAGCAGGTGTTTTGAATTCTTTAACATTGAAACTGTCATAGGGAAATATTCAAAGATTCATAGAACCGGAAGTACTTAATATATATTAATTAAACTTGGCACACATGTTTGTTTTATTCCTAGTAATAACATGACGTAAAGAGGTTTCTGAAATGTCAAGAGAGACAACTCTTAAGAACTTTTTTTTTCAAAGTATCATATTTTAAGCTCCAAAGACTCCCTTAAGGGGTCAAAATAAGGACCCATGGCTAGTAATTTTTAGATTGCCCTTTTGATGTTGAACTCAAATCACGAAAGAGTTTGGAAATTTGAAGCCAAATAAAAACATTAGGGATAAAAGACTGTTTCTTTCTTTGGCCCCTACAGATCCCTAATTCCTTTCAGGATTCATTTCAAAATCCTTTCCTCTGTGCAACATTATATAGATATATATCAGGTAAAATATTCCAAGGATTGCTTGAGAGGCTTTTGAGAAAACGTAGCAGGTGTTTTGAATTTTTTAATATTGAAACTCTCATAGGGAAATTCAAAGATTTATAAAACCGGAAGTACTCAATATATTTCAATGAAACTTGGCAAACCTGTTCTACATGTCATTGTTAATAATACGGACCACCTTTCATAACTTTTTAAATTTATTTGTAGTTTATCAAACTGACACCCCCCCCCTTTTCAAAATGTGGGGACCCTAATATCTCGAAAACGACAGGAGGTGGAAATTTGAGCTCGTAATGACTATTGTAGCTCAAAGTCTAATGAATCAAAATCTGAAGTTTTGTTATACTGTGATGAAAATTTTCGAAGATATAGGGTCCCAATCAAAAACGCTTTTCATCCTTGAAGAAACCGGAAATAAAAGATCTGGAAGTCCAAAAGCTTATATGCATTACAGCGTAATTTTATCTATACGAATCTCATAAAGCTTTATCCTTATAATTCACCATTTTGTTGAAAACGCTGACAGAAATCTGTCGAGAATAGAAAGAATAATAAAAAAACACAATAACAATAGGTCTTTCCGACGAAAGTCGAAAAGCCCTAATAATAAAAAAAGACGAAAACAATAGGTCTTTCCGACGAAAGTCGAAAAGCCCTAATAATAATAAGAAGAAAAGTGAAAAACCAACAATAGAATATAGAAGGGTCTTTCGCTAAAGACGGAAGACCCTAATAATAAAAAAAAGTGAAAAAGAAACAAGAGAATAATAGAAGGGTCTTCCGGATAAATTTAAGCCAATCTCACAGACCGGATGCCATTTTTTGTTGTTTTGGTTATAGTGTAAACGGAACGGTGTATACATATAGCACCATCCAAAGATTTATGAGAATTCATGTTACATTCCAGGTAAACTACATTTAAGGTAGGTCCTTAGTCCTAGATTTTGGGGGTTTAGGTAGCATTTGGAATCAATAAATTAACATTCAGAGTAATGAAAAAAGGCAAAACAGTTAAGGGTTTCCATATTAATTTTCATTACATACACCACTAAAGTCATATACCCCGATGTAGATTTTTATGAAATTGATTGGAAACAGTTATTTGTTGTTATTTTAATATAAAAACAACAACATATTTTTTGAATTGCATTTATTTATCGGGAAACATGTCAATAACTAAAACACATGTCATTTTTAATATGTTCATCAAGTTTTAGAAAAATATGTGCAAACTTATTGAATTAACGTTATTGCCCAGAATGTTAAAAATCAAACAAATGTCGACGCATTTTCCTTATAGCATGGTTTACATATCATTTTTTCTGTTTATATTAGTAGAGTTACATCTGTTATAGTTATTCATGGGGAAAAATCCATACCTTTCCTTAATAATTTCAAATATATAGCTTCCAGATTATGTATACCCCCATCAAAAACTGAAGTCTGGCACCATACAGCTGAGCTATTTAAATCACTCGGGATTAAAATTGTATGTAATTTCATGAAAAGACACAGATAATGATTCCTTACCACCTTGGCATAATGTTTGTCAAAAATAAAGGAAATATATCGCATTATGGACTTGATAAATAATTGAATGAAAACAGAGTTATTGTCCTTGGATTCAATATTTTGAAACATATCATTGACTATTCAAATATAACTAAGAATTTTGAAATATTTTGTGGCTAACGATATTTTTTACAATAACTATTGAAAAAGATTCCAACAAAATTTATGTTCCTATCATTAAATTATTGACTTTGCAAAATCCTATGACGTCACACGAGTGTGGAACTACGTTAAATAGTTTATATAACGATGGGTGATTCTTTTAATAAAGAATATATTCCTTGAAGATTCAAGTATTAATTTTTTTATCATTGACATTCTTTTGATCAAACGGGGAACGAAATGATGTTAATCAAATGTGGATTCTTAAAAAACTTTTTGTAAACTTGAAATCGCAAAACTTTCCCCAAATCAATAACATCAAAATCGATAACTTTTCAACACTTTACACGTCCATTCCTCACGATAAATTAAAGACTAGAGTAATTTACATCATAGACAGTTCCTTCGTCAACAAAATGGAAAAGGAGATATTCATATCTAGTGATCAGTCATTGTTAACACCACTCTGATTCCACGCACAATGACTCTGAAGTTGAAATAAAAATTAAAAAAAATACTAGAGTTCCTCATTGACCATATCGTCGTGGTCCGGTCTTCCAACAGTCTGTTGGAATTCCCATGGGCACGAGTTTTGCACCTTTGTTAGCTGACGTGTTTCTATATTCATATGAAGCAGAATTTATTCAAAAACTTCTACGCGAGAAAAAACAATCTCTTGCTGTGACCTTCAATTCGACATTTAGATATATCGACGACGTTTTTTCTGTTAACATTAACTTTCATTGATATGTCCATTCGATATATCCCCGTGAGCTTGAAATAAAAGACACAACAGAGTCGTCCACTCCTGGTTCATACTTAGATATTTTAATGAAAGTAGACATCGACGGCAAACTGAAAACTCAACTGTATGACAAACGTGATGATTTCAGCTTCTTCGTCGTCAACTTCCCATTTATGTGTAGCAATATTCCATTATCACCTGCATATGGTGTTTATATGTCTCAAAGATTCGATACGCAAGAGCTTGTTTTGCATATAGTCAGTTTTTTAAATGGAGGTAAGCTGCTGACATACAGGGGTTTCAACAGTCTCAATTGAAGTCAAGAATTCCCAAATTCTATTGTCATTATAGCGATCTAGTTTGTCAATACAACTAATCATTGGGTCAAATTCTGTATGACGTGTTTCATACCGATTGTTAGGCGGTTTTTGGCACACTGATTTTTATTATGGATAACTCCGTTTACCTGATCAGGATATAGGGCTCACTGCGAGTGTGACTGGCTGACAGGGAATCCCTACTCCTTCTACGCCCCCGGTCCCATCTCTGGTATGTCCAGGGGTCCGTGCTTGCCCAACATTGACCCAATGATAGGTTGTACTGACGAACTAGAACGTTATAACGACCATAGCATTTATAAAATGCCGACTTCAATCGAGACTGTTGAAACCCCTGTACCATCAACGTGTTTGTCAGTAGCTTTCCTCGATTTAAAAACTGACTATACGCAGAACAAATTATCAATCTGTTGTTTCAAATTGCTAATTTGTTATAACGGATTATAAATTTGTTATTTCAAGTTACCAAATTGCTATTTAAAATCATGAATTTAACAAGAGGCCCGCATGCTTTATTGGTAATCTGAGCACTAGTTAAAAGGATCACTCCTGCGAAAGGCTGTGAAATCGATACTAATTTTCCTGGTTGCATATCTAAGCTACATACAATGTAAATTATATTCATATTATATTTAGCTTTTACAGATTAGCTTATACTAAGGTCATCTTTAAGACCCATGGACCTCTTGTTTTGCTTTATTGCCACTTTAGTTACTACTGTGAATCATTATAACTTATCAAGCCTTCTACTACATGATGCTAGATCTGCAGATATTAATTCAGTCTGCAATGTTACATAAAAACATAGACTGGCAATTCAACCCACCAGCAGGATCACATTACGGCGGAATGTGGGAGAAGATAATCAGACCTATCCGCAAAGCTATGAACAGTGTCCTAAAGGAGCAGACATTAGATCATGAAACACTTCATACCCTAATGTGTGAAATCGAATATACAATCAATGATAGACCAATCACCAAGAACAACGACCAGCATTGTGACTTGGAGCCTCTTACACCAAATCATTTGCTGTTGATGAAGCGGAAACCAAACTTACCTCCAGGAGTCTTCTACAAGACATACATTTATCACAGGCGTCGTTGTGTACAAGTACAATATATGGCTAACCTGTTCTGGCATCGTTGGATACGCAAGTACCTACCCCTTCTCCAGGAACGACAGAAATGGCATGACATCAAGAGAAACTTTCAAATCGGTGATATTGTGTTAATTGTAGATTCAAATGCCCCAAGACATTCTTGGCCTATGGGAATAGTGTATGAGACGATTCCCGACAGCAGTGGTATTGTGCGTCAGGTGAAGGTGAAAACTGCGACTAACATTTTGATTCGCCCCGGTGGACAAACTTTGCATGATTTTAGAAATGGACTAAGAGACTGTTATTCCTAGAGACTTTTGTAAACATGAATTGTTTTTGCTTTTTCACGTTTTGAATTTTGCTAGGTGTTATTGTTTGTCAATGTATAGTTTTTGATGAATATTTGATACAGTACAACCTAATTAATTTGTGCAGTTTTTGGATATTATATATGGATTTAATTTGTGATTGTGTCACATATGTTCCACAATTAGTGGGCTGAATTGTAACGGCCATTTCGTTAATTAGTGCTCTCTCTAGAGTTGTGATGTGATGTCATCATTTTTGGGGCACAATATTTTTTTTAATGTGTAGAGCCCGTGATTCTATTATGGCAGGACGCGGCAAGTACCATACCTGCATTACCAGTTTTCCAGTCAAATTTTACTAGTTAACTTACTAGTCAGCTTTGTACTGATAATTATGTTCACTGGAGGAAACTTCTGAATTGTAATATTTTGTACTGGCCAAGTAGGAAATGAAGTAGGAAAAAAAATGTAAATCGTCGTAAACGCATTTACAAGTTCTTTCCTATTTCATTTCCTACTTGGCCAGTACAGTCTGATATGTGATTTTGATATTCCTCTTGTACCTTTTACCCATTATGGCAAGCTTCCAGGTTCTTCTATTTCATATTTAACCCATTGTATGATATTCGACAGAGTCCATAATAGAGATGAATTTCTGTCGCCAATACTTCTTATTACCAGCCCGTCAGAGTTATCGTGCTTTGATTACTCTTGTGCGTCGAATTACCGATGTCTTTTATAATTCTGAAGCATGTTTTTTCAGTATTGTTGAAGCTTTGTTCCTTTTTTATTATTACAAAAAACAACAACAAAAAACAAAACAACACAACAACAGAAAAGCTGTGAACGCGTAGAGTTCGGGATTATACCTAAACGTATCTCAGTGTGATGTTCTCAATTCATTTGACTTGTGTGTAAAAATTCATAGAGATGTTAAAGTAATATCATTAAACTGTAATCCTAGCAATCAGAATATTTCTAATGAAAGATAACGAACTCATAATAAGGAATACAAAATAGTTAGGCAAACACTGAACATATCAAAGATAGGATCATGTTCCTAGGACGAGTATTACTTGTAATCTTAACACTCAGAATATCGGTAACGTTGCTTGTGATATCGACCGTCAGACTAGCAGTAAATTGTAATCAGTACCAAGTTATACGATGCCTCAGTGGCTAGAAAGTTAGTTTGATGACCGGTAGATAGTCGGTGTCCAGGTGATAATGGAAGTTGACGGTGGAGAAGCTGAATTCATTCCATTTGTCATAAAGTTGAGTTGTTAGTTTGCCGTTAATATCTGCTTTCAATAAAATATCTCAGTATACAGCAGAAGTGGACGACTCTGTGGTGTCCTTTGTTTCTGAGTTCACTGGGATATATCGATTCAACATATAAATGAAAATTATTTTTGTTATATAATAGATCGTCGATCTCTCTAAATGTCGAATTGAAGGTCACAGCAAGATATTCTTTCTTCTCGCGTACTGGATCTAGCAACGTATCATTGTTTGTAGGGGTTTTGTTTATGAAGTTTAGCAATCCAGTATAGGTTCGGTAACTCGTATTTATTAGTAGAACATTCGCTTTGTAACTTAGATTGGTTGTGTATTCGAGCCCAGCTGATGCCATGGCCTCGTCAAACATAAAATGTAAACGTTTGGTAGTTCGATATATTACTGATTCATCAAATAACCGGCATTTAGAAGCGAGAGTCACGGCTCTGTAGGATATGAACTTAAAAGTGGAGGTCCCATGTCACGGCAAACGTTGACATGATAAAGGAACTTAGTACAAGTCCTATGGTACTTTATGTTTTCCCTGCGCGTCTAACAGTATCGCTTTGTTAATGAACAAGTTATTATAGCACTCACATCTCCGTCAGATATCTCCCCTTCGATAAAGCGTTGAAAAGAACTTCAAATGAATTTACCTTCATGAAAAGAAGAATTGTGTTTGCGGAGTAAATCAGTTTTTTAGACAATGGAGTTTCACCGGAATCACTGCCATTATGACGATGGGCGCATTGCCCCTTAAACAAAGATATTATATTCAAATTAATGACACGAAGTTAACATTGCCCTTTTCATTTTGAAATGCATTTCTCAATGGGGGATTTCTTCAGTGATTCATTCGTCTTTCAACAAAAGAAAAAAAAACAACAAATCATACGTCACATTTTATATCAGATTACTTCAGTCACATTGATACTTGCTTATATTAATATGTTTTCTTGTGTCGGATTTACTATTAGCGACAACGTTGCATATAAGGGTACGTTTTTATGTAATAGTAGAAATTTTAATCGAGTTAAAAGCTGCATAGTCTGACATTTGAAGACTTATTCTGGGTACGTCTAAACAATGCAATTTGCCCTATTTTCTCAATCTGTTAAAGTTGAGCGACATCAAAGTCGACCTTTAAAGGACAGCGAAATACGCATTGCATGTATAGCCTACATATATTTGCTGTCATGACAAACTTCAAACTTTACCTTCAATAACTACATTTACATTATTTTGATAAATAGGCTTCGAAAAACTAAATTGGTTGTATTCAAAGCTTACACGTTTCATCATGGTTGCGCGGCTCAGTTAATTTCTATTTTTTATTTTTTTTTAGAATTGATGTACATTTTGGTAAACGAAGGTTAGTACATTTGTCGTTTGCATTAAATTATAAGGAAGCACATAAGCTCTCGGTCATGATGAGGAATACCAGTACCACACCAATAAACATATGTTCTGAACTGATTGGTATGATTTAGTGTGGACTTGTAACTCTGAATGTTTATTCTTTCTTATTTCCTATGTACTGTGATTACCAGTTGAAGCTTACTTCAGTCAGGTTTAAATCTACACTGTTTTGAATAAAAAAGAAAAATGAAGTCAGAACATTTGCAAATTGATATAATTTATTTTTAGATTTTTGCTTCCGAAATTCCTATATATTCTCATATCAAACTTTAATTTCTTATTCACACCAACCCTAGTAAAATACCAATGTGTAAAACTTTAAATGCCTTGCACATCAATTTCTATAAACAGCAATCCTTGGTAAGATGAATTGAAAGATTACATTTATTCCAAAGCAAAACTTTGAGCTTCTAATTTGGCTTCATCGTACCCGGGCCATGATCTGAAGGCAATGCTATTGGATCTGCAGCATCTGTTGAAACTTGCATTACGATGATGATAAATTATTATCCTGCTGATGTGAAAAATATCGCTATATTCTTGCATCACCGTCTCATACATTTAATATGAAAAAAAAATTCGTAACATATTTTCCTACTATAATTATGTCCAAACATAGCCTCAAATAATCATTGAAGCCCCATACCACCTAAAAACTCAGCTTTTAATGATTTCGTTTATTGACACAGGTAGTGAGTCAATTCGAACCCTGATGCTTTTGCAGCTAAAAGATCTCCTATTTACACATGCACATTTCTTAAAGTCTACCATGTGTGAGTTTGATTCCCTTTGTGGCCTCACCCTATCTCCAGGGCACTGATTGAAATAAAATGAGATCTACACTTCCTCAGAATGGTTGTACATTGATGGAAAGTGAAGATATCGAACAGGGATGAATATCATAACTCCTATAAGGAACACAAACTAGAGAGTTGGGCAAAAACGGACCCCTGGATATATCAGCGATGGAATCAGGTACCTAGGAAGAGTAACAACACGTATTGACCGTTCACACCCGCCATGAGCACTATATCAGGTAAATGGAGTGATCCGTAGTCAAAATCAGTATGCAAAAACGGCTAACAATTGGCAAGAATCACGTCCGAAAGTATTTAACATTATGACAGGCTGTATTAACAAGTTATATCATTATCATTATAACGATCACAAAATGTGCGAAATTCTGTCTTTAAATGAGACTGTTGAACCTGTAATATCAATTTGTGTGTTAGTTTCCTGTCTTGATCATACACAGAATATACTCTCAAATCCGTTGAGAAACTTAAAACACCATGTAGGTGATAATGGAATATTGCTACTTAAATATAAAAAGTTGACGATAGAGAAACTGAAGTTATTCCATTTGTCATAAAGTTGAGTTGTTAAATTGCCGTAAACGTCTATGTTCAATAAGATATCCAGAATAAGGTAGACATGGAAAATTTGTTGGAGTCTTTTATTTCGAGTTGACTAGGATATGATAATATTTGCATATCATTGAAGTAAATTAATGAATTTCGTTACTTTTTGTATACGTTTCCGTGATTAGCTACTATAGTCCCACACTACCCTTGGGGCCAAAAACTGAACAATTCGAATTTACGCTTTCTGAGAATGCTAGATAGGTTCTGGAGGAGATGATCTTTAAATGATGCCACAATATTTTTACTATTTCTTAACTATCTCCCCTTTGAAAAGAATGTTAACCTTTACGGAAGAATTTTGAATTTCCTTTACCCAAGGATGCTTTTATTTGTCTTGAACCTGGTGCACGGCTTATGGAGAAGAAATCAAAGACAGACAGGGTAGAGAGATAAATAGACGGACAGACACCAAACTACATTATATCAGAGAAGAAAAACTGAGCTTATAACTAAGGTGAGCTAAATAGGTTATGATTCAACGTTGAAATTTATCTGTTATTTCAGCAAACTATTCATATAGATTGATACGGAATTGTTGCGAGAATGATTGGGCATCATCATAAGGAGTTCAATGCATTTAGGGGGATATTGCTAATTTTGATGTTGTTTCAATGGTGAAAAGTTGTTGTAAATTGATTATCTATTTTTAATGAATGTAGATAATCTACGAGCAAACGTTGAAAAACGGATGATATATGATAAACGCATTTTTGCATTAATTGTCGCATTTACATAATTATAACAGGTGATTTTTGTATCCCAGTACATATAGTACTGATAATCACTAATTGTTGTCAACATAATCCACTTTTAATTCAATCATCCTCATACTGTTACGATATCTACCAATGGAAGAGCATGCTGTATAGAATTAAACTTCTGCCCTTCAAGAAGCTGGTATTCCCTGGTACCTATATGTTAATTTCATGTGGATGATGCAATTATCCTCCTCCGTGAACACAGAGAGAAGATTGATGAGTTACGTCTAGTCTCTATGGATTTCTGTCATATATTGCTGACTATTTTAATGGGTTAACTTCGTTTCATTTCACCTGTCATACTTTCTTCTACACTTTGGGGGCAATATTATTATTTCTCAGGTAGACCAGTCTTTACATGTCATACATGAATAGTAGCTATATGTTACCAGTAGTTGGTTGGTTGTATATTATTTAACGTCGTCCCTCTCGATAATCTTTCACTCATATGATATTGCATCATTGCCAGTGATGGACTGCGAAATTTAGGCCTATGTTCGGCGCTTTTATGTAGGAAGGGATCTTTATCGAGTGATACCTGCTCTAACACGGGACCTCAGTTTTTGCTCTCGCATCGGAAGGAGCAACCGATTTAGTCGCCTCTTAGGAAAAACAAGGGATACTGAAGACCTATTGTAACCCGGATACCCACGGGATAGTTCCAGTCAGATGAGTCATTGTACGTGTATAATATCTCTTCTTGTCATTCTGACATTGTCCAATGGTCAGAAATTCGGAGATGTGGACAGGGAAACTGCTTTACAAAACATGTTTTTCAAGAGATATAATCGGTATAGCAAACCTGTATTGAATATTACCACTAGTGTTCCGTTTGGAATGGAACTTGTTCTGTTCGGTATAGAAAAGGTGGACGAGAAATCACAGACATTTTCATCCGTTATCTTGTTGTTTTACAATTGGAGAGATGAGTACTTATGCTGGAATACATCTGAATATGAAACAAGATATCTTCGGGTTCCAGCTAAACAAATATGGGTTCCGTCCATTTGTACAGCTAACGAGCTTGCTGGTAAGAGATGTATGACTTACGAATCTGTGAAAGAAAACGAGGCTTTGATTCATTACACAGGACTTGTCACCTTGTATCACCCAACTAAAAGTACCATTCAGTGCAAAATCAATTTACGGAAATATCCCTTCGACGAACAGGAATGCACTTTTGAATTCAAGTCAGTGTTTGCATCAATATACCAATTAGAAATGAATGAAGATTATTCTTTGGTTGATACATCATATGGAACATACAGTGGTGAGTGGAGCATGGTGTCTACAGAGAAGAAAATTCAAAGTAGACAAGATGAAAATAACCAGTCTTTGGACTACGCTCTGGATTTTACAATAAAGATACGACGGCGTCCTACGATAGCGATTCTTATGGTAATGTTTCCCATCATCACACTCTCTATTATAAACGTTTTCTGATCCGTGCTTCCTATTGCAGATGGTGAAACAATCGGAATGTCAATGGCTATTTTTCTTACATTTGCGGTGTATGCTACCTTGTTGAGCGAAACTATGCCATCATCCACCGATAACATTTCGTGGTTCAATATCTACGGTACAACACAGGTTATTCTCAGCGCCGTTACGATTATCTTGCAATCCATTGTACTTCGTATTTACAACCAGTATCCGCAAAATGATGAGTATGAGAGAGAAGTTGATATATCTGGATATCGTCTGAAGACTTCCACAGAAGGAACAAGGAAACCTAATCCAGCTGTCGGGTCAGAAGAACCCACTACAATCAAAACACGTAGCAATAAAGATCTTGCCTTAACAATGGAGAACGTGTTCATTGTATGCATCATTCGCATTAATTTTGTGTCGTTGTGTCTCCTGTTTGCAAACATTCTGTGAGAAGTCCCACTTTTCGTATATCCAGGGTTCCGTGTTTTTTTTTACTCATCTCTCTATTTCGTTATATTTGCCTTTTTTGTAATACATTGATGACATCGCCGCACCTTTGATTAATAATCAGTGATATTATAATTCAGTAAATGTAAATAACCATGCATTTAGATAAAATCATGAAATTATTATTGAATAAACAGGACGCACTGCACCTATAGACGAAATGATGGTATTATAATTTAATAAATAGAACTCACAGCACCTTTAGATGAATTCCTGGTACTATATAGCGTTTTTTTTTTTTTACCGCGGTCTAAAATTTGGCGATTTGCGGATTTCATTGAAATAAATAAAATTCGACATACCTCTAAATGAAATCATGGTATTATTATTGAATAAATATACATGTAACTCGTCGTACTTTTAGATGTAGTAATTAACCGTACATTTAGATGTAATAATGGCACTATAATTCAATAAATATAACTCGTTGCACCTTTAGATGAGTTAATCATTGGTTATATACATGTATGTACAGCCTGTATGATGCAACTGCTACAGGTGTTTATGAGAATTCACACACATTGTTTTAGATGTATTGTGTTCGATATAAATTAATCGATAAACAGAGACATTTATTCATGATATAGGGTATGGGGCTCACGGCGGTTGTGACCGGTCAACAGGGGATGCTTGCTCCTCCTAGGCACCTGATCCCACCTCTTGTGTGTCCAGGAGTCCGTGTTTGCCCAACTATCTATTTTATATTGCTTGTAGGAGTTATGAGATTGATCACTGTTCGTTATCTTCACCTTGCATCGAAAGAAATAACATGACGTAAAATTTGAAGATTTAGGGCTCACGGCGGGTGTGACCGGTAGACAAGGAATGCTTACTCCTCCTAGGTACATGTACCTGGTCCCACCTCTGGTATGTGTATGATTCCGTATTTGCTTGACTTTCTATTTTGTATTGCTTATGGGAGTTATGATATTGATCACGGTTTGTTATATTTACCTTTCATGTGCAGGGGGATTACGATGTAATCACAATGCTAATTTTGCAAACAAAACACCACTTACCGGTCAAACAGGATATCATTTGGGATTTCTATGAAAAGTTAAAAAGTTCTGCAATCTGTGTTACGTGATAATGTTCAATCATATCACTTGGCCTTTTGTATGAAATATTAAAAACCGAGGCCTTGTAAACTGTACTTATGGTCTTCGGTCCCAGTCCCATTTTGTATTCGATAACAATGAATAAAGCAGACTATCTACATATGTAAGCCCCATTTCTCGTTTATTTAAATATGGCATATGATGACTGCATTCTGATAGCTGATTGATCATATTATTTTCTCCTTTTGTAAAATAACATGTGAAAACCCAGGGTCCGGTGGGACCGTCAAATAAAAACCATGCTAAAGTTTGTACTGGTCTCTACATGTTCACACAATAGTCGCTTTAATCTACTTTTTCATGAAAAAGATAAAAATGTGAAACTTAGTAACACCCTTTTGTATACATATGTTTCTGATTTATTGTGTGTGTGGTTTTTTAATTCCAATATTCTGTGTCAAAATCGAACTGAAATACGTGACAATTTCTCCCAAATGAACGCGTTACTCTACCTTTTCATAATATAATAAGGCTGTAGAGGAGAAATAAAATCTAAGCACTTTAAAATATTGTGATTGTTATGTTATTCATTTACATATTGCTCGTTTAATATAGATTTCTTTAAGAGATATGTTTACTATCTATACGACACTGATGTTTACAGCAAATGCTATGACGGAATGGCGGTCGGAGTTCAGATAGACAATAGCCACGCTAATTACGCTAAAACGATGTACTGTATTTAACTCTATTTTAAGATGAAATGAACAATTCTAATGTAAATTACTAATATCAGGGAACAAATAAAATAAATTGTAATGTATAGCTTATCCGATACCAATTTTGATACACCAGATGCGCATTTCGACAAATAATGTCTCTTCAGTGATGCTCAACCGAACTTTTTGAAATCCGAAATAACAGTAAACTTGTAGGCCCTAAGAGCTATTTTAGGGAAAAACAGAGTGCCAGAAAAGTGGAGTCAAATTCATCTAAGGCTAAGAGATATGTATGCGGGAGATAATCCTTGACTTTGAAATGTCGAAAGCACAGACAATAATTGGTTCGTTATATAGAAAAGAAAACAAATGAATAAAATTGTATTTTGTTATCATTCAAAAGCATTCAACGCACAAATCATTCAAAACAAATTCCTCTAAATAAGGTAAATAGTTTGTGTCGCATGTAATATCTGCAATTTGATTTTTATCATTAATTCTTCTTAAATTGTAGTTGTGTTTCACCGGTTAATTCCTGCAATTTGTTTTTGAATTATTATTGATGCATACTCCGACGGATTAATTCTGAGAAATTTTTAAGTGCGTATTCCTATTCATTTTGCAATTAAATCGGTCAAAACTTAATCGAAGTTTGGATTGTATACATCTATAAATAGAAACACTTTGTGTCAACAGTCCAAGATGTAGGTCAAAAGTACATGGCTGCGGAGTGCTTGAAAGTAGTGATTATCGGACGTTCACTTATATTGCATTTACGATATTTGGTTGTTTTTTTTCAACACCGTGTTATGAAAATTTACACTAACAGCAATCGCATTTTTCTGTTTGATTTCGAGCGAGATGATGGCGGACGATCAGACAGTTACTGAGATAACAAATTCGACAACTTTTCAGCTGAATGATACATTTGTTTTCTTCAAATTGAAAGTAATGCCTTAGATACTCTAACCATACCAGTTAAAGACATTGCGATTGTAATTGTCGGGCAGGTGTTTCTGCGCTCTCCGCTTGTCACCGATGCCCGCTATGACAAGAGTAATAGAACTGGATTTATTGTTAGAATCTTTTTGTGCTAACTCTGACTATTGACTAAAGTTTTCGCATCACCATGGGTTTTGTTATGATCACACATTGCCTCATCTAGCTCCTGATGTTGTGCAGTTACGATATCACCGAACGAAAGTCCGCCCCAAGAAGAAATACACCCAGAACATAAAATGTACAATATTGTTCTTTGCCCACACCTTCATGATCAAATAAGTAATGTGATATTAACAAGTGTTATATATCTCAGTTTATCTTCAGTATTGTTATGTGTACTAGTTTTGGTATGCACTTGTTACATGAATTAATGTTTTCGATATCACCCCAGTTTAAATTCATATCTTCATTATGATTTTAAATGAGTATATGCATCCCCTTCACATTGACTTTTATATCCAGCACTAGTTTGAATTCTATATACAGTATGCTCGTACATTTGTTGCCACACTTTAAGTAGTGTATGGGATACTAATTCTGACATTTGTCATTTGAGTCATATGTTTTACATTAAATAGAGCGAGCTGCTGCATGCCGCATATTTCCTTGCATTGTGACCCATTTTGTGAACCACCTTGATGCTATAGTTAGTGTTTGTTATTATGTGTATATGTTTTATTGGCTGGATTACTTGTATCATGTGACTAGGTAGCCTGTTTTAAACACTATCTAGTCAATTTGTAGTTCGTATTATTCAGTTCCCTGATGCAAGCCCAGCCAATTTGTTGTGATGTATCATTATGTAATATGCAATTTGAGTTGCTAGTCATTTCATAATTCAATAAAAAAAACGCATTCACAAAATTATATTCATTCTTATCTTTTCATTTGTAATGTACTACGGATAACTCCGTTTACCTGATCAGGATATAGGGCTCACGGCGGGTGTGACCCGTCAACAGGGGATGCTTACTCCTCCTAGGTACCTGATATCACCTCTGGTGTGTCCAGTGGTCCGTGTTTGCCCAACTATCTAATTTGTATTGTTTATAGGAGTTATGAGATTGATCATTGTTCCTTATCTTCACCTTGCACAGCACAAGCAAGTTGCAAATTACCAGAAGTGTTTACTTTCTTACAAATATTCTTTGGGCAAAATTGTGAAGATAGATATAAATCGTCGCACCTCTGAATGATATAATGGTACTGTACCATAATTCAATAAATAAAACATGATGACCTGTAGATGAAATCATGCTACTCAATAAGTGAAACGCGCAAGGAATTGAAATCCCCACACCTATAGATGAAATAATGGTACTATAAGTCAATGCTGACTTCAATCGAGACGGTTGAAATCCCTGTACTATCAACCTGTTGTCTTCAGCCTGCCTCATGTTACAAAATTTAGAAATTCATTTCAAAATTAAGGATTATCTCCCTCATGCATAGCTCTTATCCTTAGACGAATTTAGCTCCACTTTTTTTTGGCACGCTGTTTTTGGCTATAATAGCTCTAAAACTTCATTGTTATTTCGGATTTCAAACATTTCGGTTGAACATCACTTAAGAGACATTATTTGTCGAAAAGCACATCTGGTGCATCAAAATTGGTACCGTATAAGTTTTACATTATGACTCCTTGTTCGAGACCTCTGCTGTTGGACTATTGTCCCCACGGGTCTCTACAGCCCAGTAGCTAAGTACTGCGTTACTAGCTTGAAAATACGGATGCATATTTAATTGCTGTTATACAATGTAGAAATTTATTTCAAAATTAAGGATTATCTCCCTCATGGATAGCTCGTATCCTTAGACGAATTTGACTCCACATTTTTTGGCACGCTGTTTTTGGCTATAATAACTCTAAAACTTTATTGTTATTTCGGATTTCAAACATTTCAGTTGAGCATCACTGAAGAGACATTATTTGTCGAAATGTGCATCTGGTGCATCAAAATTAGTACCGTATAAGTTTTTCATTATGACCCCTGGGTCGAGGCCTCTGCTGATGGACTGTTAGTCCCCGAGGGTCTCTACAGCCCAGTAGCTAAGTACTTCGTTCCTAGATCACGATATGGGTTCACAGTGGGTGTGACCGGCCAATATGTTTTCTTATTCCTCCTAAGTACCTGATCCCAACTTTGGTGTGTTTAAAGGCCCGCCTTTGCTCTTCTCTTAATTTTGTACCCCTTATGGGATTTATGAGATTGGTCATTGTCCGCTATCTTCATCTGTTTATGCTTTATGTTTAAGTGAGTAAGAGATTTTGTTGCTGATATAAGGTATTTATTTTTTCCGCATAGATGTTTTTATGACCGGGGGGGGGGGAACCGCCATTCTTGTGAGGAACGCATGTAAATGAGTGTGGCCGGTCGACAGGGGATGCTTACCTGTCCTAGGCACCTGGACCCACCTATCGTATATTCAGAGGTCCGTATTTTCCCAACTCCTTATTTTGTATTTCTTGTAAGTGTTATGTTTAACTCAGTAGTTTTCGATCATCTAAATTCTAAATCATTATTGTATCAGTAAAGGTGATTGTGAGGAAATTCCATCGCTGCTACATATGTAATAACAAACGAATCAGCCAATGTATCTAGAATTTTATTACAGTTTGGATTATATTTTTAAAAGACTCATGCTCAATCTTGTAAAACGTATAAACATTGTTCTGTGATATTCCAACAATGTAACAATATGATATATATAACCAGGGCTATATATAATGCTCATATAAAGACATGGTAGAAAATTAGATATACCCATCAAGTCAAATGCGCTATTTAGCAATCCAACCAAAAATTTAAAAAATATGAATACTATATTTTTTCCAAACAATGAATGTTTATCATAACGAATATTTAGACGGTTCATCTATGATCCAAACTCTGGTGTGTCCAGGGTTCCATGTTTGCTCAACTATCTACTTTGTAGTACTTGTGGGATTTATGAGATTGGTCACTGTTCGTTATTTTCAGCTTTCAAAGCTTCAAATTTGAGAAATGTAAATCTGCATAATGCTCCCCGTATGTAAAACAATCATATACCTAAGTTTGATATGTGATTTCAAGAATGTACGGATCTAGATTTAAATACAGTTTTAAGTGTGTATATTGTTTATGCAGTGCATTATATCGTCTCTTGTAGTCAGTTAACTGAAGCTTTGGTGTTTTCTGTCGCGTTGCATATATTTCAGTCATATCTCAGTGGTGATTAAAAATCCAAACTCTAAACAGGTGTTGAAGATTTCTATTAGCCGTGGCTTACTACTTCGAGTTTCATCTTTTCAAAACATTGGATAAATGAAAAAATCACAAATAAAACATGCATGATGGGTAAGTCCATGAGGAAACAAAGTTGGTAGTTAACAAATGAAAGTTTCAACCAATAATTTCGACTCCGCCATGCCTGAATAACATATTTTATTCAAACAAAACGTAATTTTCTCGCCAGTTGACCACAGATTATTACAACACGTATGTTATCGTTTATTTACGATGACAGACAGTATATCGTGTATCATCACATAGTTATCACATGTATACACTCCTCAACATATTGATAGAAATTAAGTTTAATATCTATATCTTAAATCGAGTGTACACAATTATGTGTCCGTCCTGTTGGTTGGTTTCCTGTGGAATTAAATTTTTGTGGATCCGATTATGGCCGATACACCTCCTGTAATGTATTGCAACAGTCAATGTATTGATTGTAAAACTATTAATTGATGTATTCAATAAAATGAAAGGATGTATGGTTCTATAATATCTGCAATCAAAAATTGTACCGTGATCCGGGTGAGAATAGGTCCTCAGTATTCCTGCTTGTCGTAAGAGGCGACTAAATGGGGCGGTCCTTCGGATAAGACAACAGAACCCGAGGCCCTGTGTCACAGCAGGTTTGTCAGGATCAAGACCCCCTGCTCAAAGGCTGTAAACTCCAAGCATAGGCCTAAATTTTGAAGTCCTTCACCAGCTTTGGTGACGTCTCCATCTGAGTAAGAGATTTTCAAGATGGAAGTTAAACAATTTACAATCAATCAATTGTCATGCAGATATTTAGTAAATGGGTTTACTGTGTTTGAACTGATCAGGTGTTTCCTCCGTATATGCTTGATTAGCATTGCTAATGGTTTACAATTATATGGCGATTGTTATTTGTCTGGTCATTTAGAACGAACGAGTCTTGAACGAAAATCCATGATCTATTGAAAAAGACGAATTGAGAATAAATACCATGAGATATCTGTGTCATCCTGTGGCAATTTTCACTTGAAGTATTTTCAGTTCACCATAGGGAATGTAGGTTCTGCATAAACCACACCATTTGAGATTGGGGTGAAAACACCTAATATGATAAGACTATTTCTGAATCATATTAGTTGTGGAGGTACTGGTAAGTTCTGATCTACAATGAATACATCTGAATCCTATTAGTTGTGGAGGTACTGGTGAGTTCTGATCTACAATGAATACGTCTGAATCCTATAGTTGTGGAGGTACTGGTAAGTTCTGATCTACAATGAATACTTCTGAATCCTATTAGTTGTGGAGGTACTCATGAGTTCTGATCTACAATGAATAATAGTGGAGGTACTGGTAAGTTCTGATCAGTTTGAATCCTATTAGTTGTGGAGGTACTGGTAAGTTCTGATCAGTCTGAATCCTATTAGTTGTGGAGGTACTGGTGAATTCTGATCTAATATGATAAGTCTACTTCTGAATCCTATTAGTTATGGAGGTACTGGTAAGTTCTGATCTACAATGAATACTTCTGAATCCTATTAGTTGTGGAGGTACTGGTGAGTTCTGATCAGCCTTTGAAATACCAGTGTTAGCATGTACTTTTAAAAATAAAACTGCATTTTTTAAATTCCAGGTTTCATACATGGATTGCACGAAAATGAAAATGGGTGATGCCAAAACTCAGACCGAAAGATGGACGGCCTTTGATAGTAGGTTGTCATAAAACAAATTAAATCGACAAAACGAGCAAAAGAAAAAATAGATAGATTAAGAAGAATAAACCCACCAAAATCAAAGTCCGAAAAAGACTAGAATTAGAATTTAATGTATCAAAGTTTCCGGCTACCAACGTGACAAACGATTTAAAAAGCCCATCCAATTAAACCGAAACTTCACTTCCCCTCCGCTTAACTAGCACTATAAAGATAAATCATGTTCTCAACAATTTCTCCCAAGCACAGTTTTTTTGAAAACGAAAATATGTTTAATTAAGCTGAATTAATGTGGTGTTTGTAAATAGTTTGTCTCTGTGATTGATTTATGTAAAGTGAAAGTTCATGCATGCGCCGATATCCTGTGAATGTGTTAAACCCCAAAGAAATATCGCGTTTTAGCCAAACCCAACTAAAATAAGCCAACTTTTAAAAATTAAATTACATGGTGGATCCGTTGAACACATTCCAACAAACCAAGCCATTGATGTATTGCAGACTGATAACAAATACATGTGGTTCTCTGACATTCAGAAGTTTTTCAAAAGTATTTCTGTCACATTTGGGATTGGGCTGTAATGAGCTGGTTTCGAAAGACTGATGTGCTCATAATGGACCTACACTTTTCTGATCTTAATTCATATTAATTCAGATGATGTCTTGCATCCATAATATCAGTTAAAACAATTGAATTAAATTTGATATTTCAAACGTAAAGATCTAAAATCAACTACTATTTCAAAAATATTTTTCATATCTAAAGCCTTTCTGATCTTCTTAGGAAGTTACCCTTATTCATGTTTGTTACATTTAGTAGTAAATATCAACAAGCAATATGTAACGGAAAAAGCAAGTATCATATAGATTGTCACTATGTCTTCCATAGCTACGGAGACTGGAAAACTTACATGGTCGTTCCTCGGAATGATAAGTGGTTAACGGATAAGAGCAACAGATTCCCGCAGAGTGAGAGACCAGTCCATCAGAGTCTGAGCTCTCCCTCCAGCCGAAGCCAATACTAATTCAATGTACAGCCGAGTGAACTGGAGTGGCAGTCGTGGCATGTCCAGTGGGCAAATCATCAAATGACGATATTGGTGCGTCTCTTACTGGTGATGTAATGCTTATCTGTAACAAAGAAGAAACCATTTGGAGCAGTCAACATAGCACTACATTTCATTTCACTGTACCATCTCATTTCCCTGTATTGTGTTAAAATCAACATTATTGTGGTCTCCTAGTTAAAAATAATGTAGATTTGATACTGCTCTTTTTATCATATAACTGTTCAGCAGGATTAGTGAAGTGTTATTGTGAATACCACAATGAGTACGAAATAAATGGTGAGTTCCAGAAGAGGAAAGGATTTTTTTGTGAATATGCATACATATCCATTAAATTGTTAAATATTGATCATGTATCGTATATATAATGTGGATCGTATAGTTGACATTTATTGCATGCAAAGATGAAGTCGCAAGCCTTGTACTTATGTTCTGTATTTGGAGTTTACTATTTTGACTGTTTAATAACATCAAACTTTACGCGAGAAAATTTCAGACAAGTAATTCATAATCAGAAAAATAGTGACCAATTGTAAAGGAGACTTGGGAAATAAATATATTCTTTGACTCTAACATATTGTAAGATAGTCTCATATTCAAATCCTCAGTATTTCGTCAGTTTCATATAAAATCTTAAAACATCCATTTTCCCTCCTTAAATTGGTGCTCGATTTACCTCGTACTATCCAGTAGTCATCATTTGTACACACTTCTCAACATATTGTCCTTGAAATATATTCGGAGATGGTGTAACCAGTAGAATTTGACAGTTTAAGGAAGTGATTTCTTATCTTCCAAACAGGTTATGCTATAAGTAAATCAGTATAGAATTATGTCTGACAACACATCGATTGATTTTGATAGTCAGTTGTCTGATATCTTAGAACCATAAACAGGGTGGTATATGATTTTAAAAATGTTAATACTATTATACTTTTTATTATTTTTGAATGGTATTACATACTCGTATTTTTAGTTTAAATAAAAATTGAAACTTTGTACCAAGACAATTTCGTAAATCCTGAAAAGTGGAATGTACTGAGTATTTTAACAGGAAAAAAACATACGACGGTCTTTTTACGTATAGGTTAATGCCCTAGTACCTATCCATTCTATAAAAGTAATGGGACCGAGGCCTCAAAGGGTACATTGCTTGTAAGGATTGAACGGTACGAGTATATTGACCCACTTAAATTCCAGTCTCTTATAGAGGACAGAGAATTTGTTTTATGCATTATGAATATACATCTTAATATTATATAAGTAAGGACGCTGTATATTTTTTCATATAGAACATCTGTTTAATTACTTCAACAGATGTCGTCAACGCCAGCGGCGTAGTGGATAGAGCTTCTGAATTATGTACGGAATGTAGAATGCTCTAATCTCATCTGTGTGTCTGGATTTTAATCTGAAATGAAAATGTTCACGATATTTTGGTAAAATGTAAATCTCCATAGTGACAAAGAGGTATTGAAATTTGTACATACAGAAAATGATAAAAATCAACTCAACAGAACAATGTTATGTATTTGTCTGAAGATCTGTATAATATAATGACACCACGGGTGGATTTTAAACTAAAATACTTGTAGTTCTTTCGTGATATCAAGTCACCATGAACTTAAATGCATGAATTAGTATTATGCTTTAGCAAAATGAAATTTGGCCACAATATAAATGACTAGAAATAGCTTATAGATTCACTTTCATACAGTTGTATCATTTCTGAATTGATTGGCTTCCCAGATGAATATAAAATTGAGAATAAGACAAACGCGGACTACTGGAAACATCAGAAGTAGGATCAGGTGCGTATGAGGATACCTGCCGTGTGTCTTATATCTTGACCATGTAAGCAAAGCAATCTATAGTCAAAATTTGTATATCAAGAACAGTGTAACAAACGGTATGAAAAACCGGCAACACTAACCCGCCCGTCATTATCTGGCACCGATCCAAAGAACACAAAATCACAGCAGACCACGCCATTGTTTAACCAACAGTCACATCTTCTTCTTTTCTGATCTCCTGAAATGTTCAAATACGATAATAGAAATAAACAATAAAAAAATATTGAAAACTTACCGGATTCCATGTTTGTGATTATTGTCGTCATTGTAATAAGTGTACTAAACAGGAAAATAGTGTGATTTTTTATTCGATCCCTCATCTCTCCAGACAAAATACGCGCACATCGAGTAAACGAATAACTTGTATAGACGATGTAAACGCATGCCTTATACACACCGAGTACACTTATAACTAAAGTAAAAGTGGAACTTGAACATACCAAGTGAACGTATACGATGTATATACTGAGAAAAGGTATGACATCATAAATACATACCGAGTAAAATTATACCTTATAGACACCAAACAAAAGGTAAACTTGTACATAACAAGTAAACGTGTAACTTTTTACATAGGTACGTGAAGGATGTTTTGCTTTATAGTAGCATATTCCATAGAGAGAAAAATAGTTTTACTCACCAGCATTGACAAATGGAATAGAAATACACACCAGAGTTGAATATATGGATATAAAGGTCCATTAGCGCTGAAGACAGGGATTCATGTATCCTACGGTCTCTAGGTAGCAGTTCATTTGTGAATCGTCCGTGGTTTGATTGATTTATGAGCTGTTCTAATTGATCATTTTCATTTTATACAGTGTGTCCGTTTGATAGATTTCAATACATGAATTAAAAAAAGTTGTTGCTGTTTTATGATATATATTACATTACGGAAATTTATTTGAATTGTATAAAGGTATCATCATTTTTCCTAATTACATGATGATATGCTACTTTTGAGACAATAACTAACAGTAAATTGGTATGCAAGTTGATCCCAGGTAAAAATCACAACTTTACAATTTATCAATATCACGCAAAGATTCAGTTGACTCGTATTGCCAGCTATATGAGAATGATGACTGTTTCCACGTACTACTGATAACACCTTAATCAGCGGCATATCAAACAAGATAAATCTGATTATGTAAACAGATGTCAGATGTATGTAATGTTTAGAAGTCATTTTAAATCGCATCAATTTAGATCCTACTCACGGTACACAATGGTATGTGGGACAATTGTTAACATTAGAAATATATCTGTACATATATATATGCGCATGTGTATGCATTTATAGGGTATGTCATAATAATTGTAAATAACTACATAAAATTACAAACTTACTTCCGATGCCAATTGCAGTTTAGATATTGGACAATAATCCAATCTATACACAAGGAGTTTACCTGGTGGATTGGAATTCTTCAAGCTTTAAGGCCATTTCAAATCGATGTTTTCAATGATGTTAGCGGCAAGAGATACAATGTCATTCATTGCTGATAAATTCATGCATCAAGTGTCTTTGACGTATACTGTAAATTGCTACTTTACAAATCAGAATTTTATACAATGTTCAAAATGTCTGGTACATGTTGAATACTTGCCAAATCCGGTTTTTGTCGACAAGACAGTTTCTGCATCAGTGGAAACTGGGATGAAATCTAAATAGATAATAATATTCATATACGAAGATGCATGGATATTTCTTAGGTGGAGGAAAAAAAACCACTTCTAAGATTCATTTCAGAGTAAGTTGAGCTTCCGGGGGTTTGACACTCAGTACTTAATAACCAAGAACGCAGAATGAAAGGAAAAACAAGAATTATTTTAAGCAACTCCTGTAGATTAGCTGTTAACTCGATTCGTTTGTATTTATGAAAATTGAAGATACCGAACAGTAATAAATCTACATAGATCAAATAAAGAATGCAAAAGTAAGAATAGGGCAAACACGGACTTCTAAACACACAAAAGGTGGGTGGAATCAGGTGTCTCGGAGGAATAAGCATCCGTTGTTGAGAGTTTTATAATTCTAACTCATAGTGATGTTTCACCTGCTGTTTGAAAAGAGCTTCAAACTTTGTCCCAGGAATGACGATCAAGGCTATCACGGTGCTTTCTTTATAATGATAAATCTTAGGGTGTTTAATTAAATAGACTTGTGATTTTTTCTTTTAATATAGAAAACTTGGCGAATGAACAATTATACCAAATACTAACTGTCCTAGGTTTTAAGCTACATGTACCACCAGTAATCAAACAACCTTTCATTAAATATATCCAAAATACGTACCAGGAACTGTTGTTTCCACGTCGGTAGAACCAGTGGTGGAATCTGAAATGGTACAGCTTTCATTAATCTTTGGTATATACATGTACATATACTGTTTGGTGTATATTCATTTTGTTTTCGTATCAAAGACAAATAAACGTTACAATCATAGCCTCATTGTGCAGTCGTTTCTACATTGACATTGTAAATTAGTGCATTGGACTAGTAGGGCGTGTCCTATTTCGCTCCCTATAAAACATCCATTCACATACCAAATCCAATAAAAACGTAATTTGTAAATACGTTTGTATATTTAGTGTAATTTTAGTGCTAGTGTTTTATTAGAGCTTTATCCATCTGATGTAAACCCTTGTGTTTGCCATGAGGTTGGGACATATCTTACCACAAAAAGGATGATCTAATTATTCATGTCGTTGGTAATTGCAACGAGTAATTGATTGATTGTATCATGCTTAACGTCTCGCTCGAGAATTTTTTCACTCATATTGAGACTTCACCAAGACCGGTGAAGGACTTCAAGTTTAGACATATGCTCGACGCTTACAGCCATTGAACAGTTAGGGTTCTTTAGCGTGAAACACCTACTGTGACACGGGCCATCCGTTTCCAAGGTCATCTCAGAGGACCCGTGACATTCATACCTGGTGCCGATCGTTTGGCGATGGAACTGTCACTACATGTTTTAAAGAATTAGGTTTGTCGCCACCGGAATTCGAACCTTGGCCTTCAGCATGCTGGGGAAAGCTAGAACCTTTTGGCAACCGCGGCGGTTGTCATTGTAAGGAAGTAGAACACTTCAAGCATAGCCAATATTCGCAGGAAGGAGCCGAATTCATGTATCGGGGATATGTTTTTGAAAAGTATTATATCGTTTGCATAGAAACAATTCAATTTACACATAATAACAAACATGGTCTGTCGCTTAAAGGGAGGTATGTCCGAGTATTATACAACTCTTTTTTTTTCTCACTCGAAAACCCAACCTGGAAATCTCACCGATGTATCTTGACAATGTATATACTACTCTGTGAAAATTGTTTTCATTCAACAGCACAGTTTCTTTTAATAATTACGTCTTCAATATACAATTGTTTTTACGGTAGCGACACTGTTTTCCATTGAATTATATAGATAATAATAGTGATTGACTTTACTCAATTTAAAATAGACAGAATTTGTTGTTGTTCATTTGGATACTATAAATAATAAAGCGAAATAAAAACAAATGGAAAATTATTTTTGAAAAAAAAAATGGGGTAATCGAGTTTGTTTTTTAAACAAAAATGATGTCAAAGTTTGATAAAAACTATCAAATCAGCAGTTTTTAACAAATAACGTTACACATATTCGCGAAATCATTTAACGATATTAACTATTCAGGCATCCCTTCAAAAAGAACTCAAAACAACGTTATTGACTCCTAGTTTTGAAGGGAAATCAAATATGTATGGACAAAATAATCAATTATTTTCATAATAAATAGCACAACATGTCTTGATATGTATAAATGTGTACATGTTCTGCGTTATATATCTTAATTATGTTGCACGGCTAATGATTGAAATACTTTTAGTCTTTTATGATCACAATGACAATGAATAAACTAATATAATAGTATACTGTTATTTTTGAATCTCATTATGATTAATTTTTGCAATTTCATATAGTTTAATCATGTCTCAATATGCTATTTTAAGCAGAAATACTACTAAAGTTGTTTCTATTTTACAATATATTTATGTTTATTTAACACACACACACCCTCCCCCGTCACGTACTCACTTTCCCAAGTCAAACAACTCCTCCAAAACATGAACGCGGTTTAAAACTATTATTATGTTTAGCTTGTAGTGCGCACTCACTTGAATCTTTTTCTAATTTTCGCCCAAGTTCATTATCTTGTTCTTTTTACACTTATAGTCTTGAGCCCGTTGCAATGTTTGAAATAACCATGAGCCCGAACGCCCGAAACGCATACATTTTATAACGGGCGAACTTTCTTTATATAGACGTCCGATCGGAGATGATAAAATTCCCGCTAAATGAAATTTAGATGAATCAACTTCATTATTGTACCTGTAACAAAATGGACAGACCTCGTCAATTTAGTACATTTTACTTCATATGCTACACTATATCAAATTTCAATAGAATATAATGTAGTGGAAACGAATTAGGTATATCGAACTTCATTAGACGATATATACATGTAGTAATACATGTAAAAGTATTTATTTAAGAATGCAGTTATTTTCGCAGGGCTAGTTGGTCTTTGGCAGGGCTAACAACATTTACAAGCAGTCAGTCCTGCATGTTTAGCTAATTTTACAGCGAGTTTCAAAAACACCTTGAGTATGGCAGTTGTAACTTTCAACTTTGCTAGAATGCATACATTGTTTACTTGCTGTTCCCCTATACCGGTGTTATAGAGCCAGACTCCCACAATAATGGTATTTCCCCCGGAAATAAGGATTTAGAGTTAGCCTTCCCCCTGCTCTAGAGTGAGCCTTCCCCCCGGAAGTTTAACTCTAGAGTGAGCCTTCCCCCAGCATATTTGCTCTAGAATAAACTGTACCTCCAAGGGGAAAACTCACTCTAGAGCCGAAACACCCTCTTGAAGTCTTGCTCTAGAGGGATACCCCACTTTCATCCCCTTCTGCGCAAACTATGAATCTCTCTCTCTCTCTCTCTCTCTCTCTCTCTCTCTCTCTCTCTCTCTCTCTCTCTCTCTCTCTCTCTCTCTCTCTCTCTCAGTTGGTGAGTTAAAATGAGTTATTCATTTCAATCTGTGTTTTATTCACCGTTTTCCTCTCTTGAGTTTAATGAACGACTTAACCAAAATCATTTAATGCCCTGCTGAAAAAAAGGTCTTGGTATCTAAACAATCTCCATAAAGTGATAGTAGTTTACCGGGAATAAATGGAGGAGGAAGTCCTGCTAAGGGGAGATAAGTCTGATTATACAAGCAGTGATAAAGGAGGTCTTCCCACGGGGAAGTTTGGCTCTAGAATGAGATTTCCCCGTGGGTTCTCCCCCAAATTTGAATTTAACACTCAGTGAATTAATTATTGATACGAAATCAGGTTCATGATATTAAGATTTGTTTTTCTGCGAATTAAGCAGACCGTGATTTGTTCCGAAATTAAAAATATAATTTTTTTTTCGACCGCGATATTAACCTGCTATACAGTAGAGCAAATATGGATTCTTAAACACACCAGAAGTGACATCTGGTGTTCATGAGGAGTAAGCATCCCTTGTTGATAGTTTTATAACTCTAACTGCTATCGATGCTTCACCAGCTGTTTAAGAAGTGCTTCAAAGTTTGTCCCAGGAATGGCGATCAATGACATAACGGTGATTTCTTTATCATGACAACGCTATCATGGTACGGGGAGTTAAATCTTCGAAGTGTTTAGTTAAAGAGACCTGTTATTTTCTTTTTTTTCATATAGAAAGCTTGGCGAACGAACAGTTATAACTAACACTAACTGTGCTAGGTTTCAAGCTACATGTACCACCAGTAATTAAACGACCTTCGATTAAATAGATCCAAAATACATACCAGAAACTGTTGTTTCCACGTCGGTAGTACCAGTGGTGAAATCTGAAATGACACAGCTTTAATTAATCTTTGGTATATACATGTACACTTACTATTAGGTGTATCTTCATTTTGTTTTCCTATCAAAGACGAATAAATGTTATAGTCATAGCCTCATTGTGCAGTGGTTTCTACACTGGCATTGCGAGTTAGCGTATTGGACGAGTGGGGCGTTCCTAAATTCGCTCCTTATCAAACATTCATTCACAAGTCAAAACCAATAAAAACTTATTCCGTGGAGTAAATACGTTTGTATATTTAGTGTAGTGTTAGTGCTAGTGTTTTAGTTGAACTTTTAGCCATGGCACGAGTAGGACCCAACCTGACGACGCCCTGCTTATGAAACTAATTCTCTACCACTGGGCTACCGCGACTGATCACCGAACCTAGGATTTGTATTGATTAAGTATATGTAATATAATTTTTGGTAAAGTCTATTCTTTTTTAGAAATAGATTTGTTTTATTACTCTAACAAATACACATCACTTTTGATATAGGCGTACCCATACATACCGTACACCCCCTCACCCTCAAGATTAAGTTGTTTACCTTTCATGTTTCTAACAATGAAAAGACGTCATAAAATCCATCAACATGATACAATTTATTGCATGGTAGCGAGATAGATATAAAGATTTATTTACTCAATTTTTCTTGGGTGAATAATTCTTCACATCTCCCGAACAATCATTAAATAAATTGTTTGTCATACCGAAACTAAGTAAGACTACAAAATGCATTCAAAATTGGACCACGGTCATCTATACATTGTATGTAGCTGTGGTCGTCCTAACGGTAACACCGCGCCGTCAACGTATTAGTAGGTACAAACAACGAAATACAGTGATGTATTTCTATTCTCCGTAAATACTGATTTACTAGCTTGTTTTTGTATCAGCCAAAATCAGACGATTTAACTGTGTATCACAGACCCGCACATTCTGTAGCTTACGAACTATGAAAATAGAATGACTCGACCTTATTGTGACATCACAATATAATATGTCTACCTTGACGTAAAATGTATGGAAAATGCACGAGCCTACCGAAGGGGTGAAATATGATGGGGATATATAATGTTTGGGAGACAAGTGATTGTCTTAACCAGTCAGATTAGGTGTTGCATAGAATTCTCATACTGCGCTATAAAAATCACTTTAGCAGGTCAAGAGCTGATAAATCCTGCAATATATGCTACTTGAGATGCATGCTGTATATTGAGTTTCTTATGGTCTCTATAACGCATATAGTTGGATTAGACTCTAGAATATATGGTTTATGATATATGAATTCAACGATTACATGTATTCAGATTAGTACATGTACATGAAAGTTGAAGATAACGAACAGTGGAACTGATATACATTGATGAAATATATCAGGGAACAAACTTGTTATGGAGACCAGACCGGTGTCTGTATTCCCGAGAGTAAAAGCTATACCTGGATCACAAACTACTTCTTGAGGTTTCAGGTCCTTCAGCAATGTTTTTCTTAGAGTCACAGGGCTGTGACAGGAAGGACGGGAAATCCACTGTAATCGTCTTCTTTTCACCAAGAGAACTATGTCGACTAATGGACAATTGCAAATTAGAGGATTTCCATATAATCCACTGAAAAAGACAAATATGATGTATTGATGAAAGAGACAATATTGTATTATAACCATGTGATAGAAAATTGAAACACTGCTATACTTTGTTGCATTTGCCGGGGGAGGTACAGTGATAACATTATCATGAGATGTGTCCTTTCATTGAGTAATCTATTCCACATTCGTTTGAAAGTGTATATACTATAAACCAATTCAAGATACAATGTATATGGGTGTGGGTACGATATAATACAATGGTGAAGTAAAGCTACCTCCACATGGCCAGGAGTTCCTGTTTACGTTTTTTGTTTGTTTGTTTTTGTATTCGTTGCAGGAACATTTAGATTGATCACTGTTCGTTATGTTCACTTTTCCATTCATTGTGGATATTCTCAGAATATATCGTTTACTGTGTCATTTAAAAAGGTTGTTAACTTTTGATATTTCGTTATATTTTAATAACAACAGATTCACAATTTTGAACCTAAGGGAAGTTCACAATGTCTATAAAGTATGATGTCGGAGTAGATCTGCAGGTTATGTTTTTTTTTTTTGGGGGGGGGGGGGCTGGAACATCTCCAGATCAATATTATTAGAATTACAATTTGGAGGAAGGTAATCACTATATCAAAATATTTTGAAAGATGCCATTATATAATCAATTTTATGAGAGATAAGATAGAATCATTTCTTCAGACGAATAAATGTATATGAGCAGCTTAAATACTTTTGTATCATTCATTATAAGATAAATCACTGTTCGTTATTTTCACCTTTCATTGGGTAAAGTAACAAAAATCAACATCATTTTCAAATTTACACTTTTCGTACAATTATTCTAATCGACAATATTGAATTGTCATACAAATAATCGGTATCTATATAGATAACCTTACAATATCCATAGATTTATCAGTGTATCAATGATTCCATTCTTTAACGTTTTATGTACTAATTAAGTTTAATTGATCAACACTACAATGATGAAATATATTAATCTGTAAACTGATTCAATACACGAGCACATAAGTATGGTTTTAAACATGGGAATTAGATGCATCGGCCACCATTTATTTATTTTCTAACAAATATAATTTATATACATATATTGAATAGAAATAACTTAGTGAATTCCAAAATAAAACACCACAGAGATGTTATTCTATATTTAGATATTTCTTCTTTACAGAACGGAGACGTTCATGGTAATTGAACTCATACACTTTATGGCAAATGGGATATTTTCACGTTCTCCATCATCAGCTCCTATATCTATGTAGCGATATTTAATTATCACCTAGTTACCGTACCTGTGTCTCTCAACTGATTCATTTCATTAGCGCAATTTTTGCTTATGATCTATTTGGATTGTAATTGTGAACTGCCTCAAAATAACATCTCAAACAATGAAAGGCGAAGATAACGAACAGTAATCAATCCCATAACTCTTATAAGCAATACAAAGCAGAAAGTTGGGCAAACAAGGACCCCTGGATATACAAGAGGTGGGTTCGGGTGAATAGGAAGAGTAAGCACCCCCTGTCGACCGGTCACACCCGCCGTGAGCCCTATATCTTGATCAAGTAAATGGAATCATTGGTAGTAAATTAGTGTGCCAAGAACTGCCTAACAATCGGCATGAAACACGTCAGACAGCATGTGACCCAATGATATGTTGTATTGGCAAACTAGATCGTTTTTTGTTTTTTGTTGTTGCTATATTTAGCTCCAAAACTTCATAGTTATTTCGGATTTCAAACATTTCGGTTGAACATCACTGAAGAGACATTATTTGTCGAAATGCACATCTGGTGCATCAAAATTGGTACGCATACGTTTTACATTATGACCCCTGGGTCGAGGCCTCTGCTGGTGGACTGTTAGTCCCCGAGGGTCTCTACAGCCCAGTAGCTTAGTACTTCGTTACTAGCTTGAAAATACGGATGTATATTGAATTGCTGTTATGAAATTTAGAAATTCATTTCAAAATTAAAGATTATCTTCCTCGTGCATAGCTCTTATTCTTGGACGAATTTGGCTCCACTTATTTGGCACGCTGTTTTAGGCTATATTTAGCTCCAAAACTTCATAGTTATTTCGGATTTCAAACATTTCGGTTGAGCATCACTGATGGGACATTATTTGTCGAAATGCGCATCTGGTGCATCAAAATTGGTACGTATAAGTTTTACATTGATAAAACAACCATCGAATTTGCGAAATGCTGATTTTAAACAAGAATGTTGGAACCCCTGCGCCATCAACTTGTTTGTCAGTAACCTGCTTCCATTTAAAGACTGACCATACCTAGAACAAGGTCTTGAATCAGTTGAAAGATGTAAACACCATATGTTCACCTTTCATACAGGTGATAAAGGAATATTTCAAGATGAATATGAGAAGTTGACAATGGAGAAGTTGAAAGCATAGCAATAAAAACAATTGTAAACGAGTTCTAATTGTAACGGGGACCGTTAGATATGTTGCCCAAACATACCCAATTAAAAGTGATGTCATTTTAAACCTATGCAAAAATCATTTTATTTTATCCTTTAATTACACGTAGTGCATTTAATATGGTCATTTCAGTACAAAGAAATGAAAGAAAGTAATGCACATGCATATACGCGCACGCGATTGTGATTTTGTTCTTTTGTTCATATCTTCCAACAGGCCTTTGTATCATATACCCACCGTATGAATTTTATAACTTTTTCATCAAATATATATTGATTTAAAAATCGTCCAATCAGAATTCAGTACACACGCATTCACGTGCTGGACATTAGTTTTAACTATTTTAAGGAGTACCACGACACACCTAAAACCTCAAAATCAACAGAATTTGACGGTGTTATGACCATTAGAAATTTAAATCAAAAATTACATATTTTTAAGGTACTTCCGGTGAACGACCGAATTGACGGCGACGGAAGTGGAATTCGTATGTTACGTATACAAGCTGAGATTTAACAACCTTGAACTTTTCAAGACTCAATATTGGACATATCTCACAAACGGAGATGAACTTTGAAGAAAACAAATGACGGTGAGCTAAAGATGGATAATGTTAATAATATATGTGAATATCATATTAAACACATTTATCAAAAATTGCTGTTTTAACTTTTTGAAACTATAAAAAAACAACGATTTTTTCATGCCAATTTCGTTTCAAGCACATAATATTGAAATTTGACGTTTTCTTTCTTCATTTCCGGTGACAATCGGAAGTGACGGCCGCAATAATCATATCCATGTGTCACATCTGTCAAGATCTATCATCTCTAAAGGTTTCAAAATGAAATATTTGAACGTTTATGAGAAAACGCCTCGACAAAATCTCTTGTTAAAATCGAAAATCGGACATATCACACGTAAGGAAGTCAATTTTGAAAAAAACATATATTGACGTTACTCTAAAAATAGATAATGCCAATAATGTATGTGAAAATCAAATCAAACACTGGATTTATTAGCGAGATTTATGGGGACGAAGAAAGACCAATTTTTCAAAATTTTTCTCCATAAACCGGAAGTTACTATTTTTAACAGTAAGTATTTTTTTCGGCAAGTATAACATTTTCGGAAACTATAAAAGAGAGCTAATCATACCATGCAAGTTTCGTTTTAAACACATAGTTTTGAAATTTGACGTTTTCTTTGTTCATTTCCGGTGACGAGCAGAAGTGACGGATGAAAAAAATGTATGCGTATGTTACAGCTAGAATTCGAGATACATCATCTCTGAAAGTTTGAGACTCAATCTTAAACCGTTTATGACAAAGCACTTGAACAAAATGACCTTTTAAAAACTGTAGATCGGACGTAATTAACAACCAGAAGTAAATATCAAAAAAAAAGAAAACGAATGTAGTTCATTTTATGGTGCATCTTTCCTGACAGTTTGATGAAAATCTGTCAAGTCATTTCCGAGAAATGGCGTCCGCAAAATCGGGAAGAAAAAGAACAATAATAAAAATAATAATAACAAAAAAGAGGACAAGAAACATAAAAATAAGAAAAAGATCTTCAATTGGAAACGGAAGACCTAACTAAGAAACAGAGTAAAAACAATATGTTCCCAACGTTGTTTGGGGAACATGATAATGATAATAATAAAAAAAACAATATGCTCCCAAACTTTGTTGGGCAACATAATAATAATAATAATAATAATAAAGATAAGAAACAGAGTAAAAACCATATGCTCCCAAACTATAATGGAAAAAAAGATGCACAGTCTGGAATACATTGTATACAAAGTTGTTTTAAAATGTAGCCCACCAAAGCATTACAAAATAGACAGTTGGGCAAACACGGACCCTGGACAAATCAGAGGTGAGGTCGGGTGCCTAGGAGGAGTAGGCATCCCCTGTGTGATGTAAAACATCGATATTGGTTTTATTCTGGTACATTTTTCGTATGGAAAAGAGAAAAAATAATCTCTATTGATCAGTTAATCAAGAAATTCATTTGTTCAACAGCACCCTGACTCTGCAAACACGTACTCTGAAGTTGATTTTAAAAAGAGGTTGGATTTTTTCACTGATAATGCACATCCGTAGTCTTTGTTGACAATGTCTTCCAACAGTCTTTTAGAATTCAAATGGACACAAATTGTGCTCCTTTGTTAGCTGACCTGTTTTATATGTTCATGAGGAAGAATTTATTGAAAGAATTCTACATGACAAATACTGTCTTTCCTAACCTTCCAATCGACATTTCGATATATTGTGAAGTCGAACTAAAAGAAACCGTGTACTTCTGTGTCGTACTTAGAAATTATATTGAACATACATTTTAAAAGGAAACTAAGCACTCAACCTGATGACAACCACGGTGACTTCAGCTTCTCCATCGTAAACCTTGATTTATATCTATTTAACAGTATTCAATTATCACTTTTATTAGGTATTTATGTCCCTGAATTGAGTCGATGCGCAAGCGATTAGTTATGATTATGATAATTTTGTCAATCGAGGCAAGGTACTGAAAAAAAAATGATATTACAGGAGTCTCAACAGTCTCCATTAAAGTCAACATTTCGCAAATTCTATGCTCGTTATAACGATCTAATTTACCACTACAATCTGCCGTTGAGTCAAATGATGTCTAATATGTTTCATATTAATTGTTAGGCCATTCTTCACACATTGGTGTTGACTACGGATCACTCCGCTTATAGAGCTCATGGTGGATGTGACCGGTCGACAGGGGATACTTAGTCGGTCAATTGGGAATGCTTACTCTTCTTAAACACATGTTCCCTTGTCTGGTTTACCCAGGGTCCACGTTTCTCCAATTCTTAATTTCGCATTGCTTATAATAGATATAAGGTTCATATCTGTTCAATATTCTTCATTATCTTCACCTATAATTGTTATGTATATAGACATACTTACAGTTTCTGTAGCTTCGTCAATGCATCAAAGATTCCATTCGGTAACGTTGTTATGTTATTGTTACTCAAGTCTCTGAATTAAAAATACTCCTGATTAACCTTCATTGATCAACGCTCAAAGGATGAAATATATAATTTTCTAGAATGATTCAATATGCAAATGCATGATATTTGCACTAAACAAGTAGTTTATATCCATCATGAATGATTTGTCTATTTTCTAAAAGTTGTATTTTCCATTAAATTTCTTGATCAGAAATTATTCAGTCAACTCGAAATGAAAGCATCACACAATGCTCTATCTGTGTTTTATATTTGAATCTCTTTCTTTATTGATTTGGGACGTTAATGGTAAACGAATACATAAGGTTTATGACAGCTAACAAAAATTAAGGTCCGTCACCATGAACTTTATATATTTATGTATAAATATTCCACTATCACTTGGGATGATATATACGTCACCCAACTGATTTCATATACAAGTACATGTTCTGCGTATGGTAGATGTCGTTTGTAATTTTGCATTGACTCAAAACAAATTCCCAACTTATAGTTTATATAGATGCACGAGTAATTTGTCAGAACTACATTTGTTACGCCTTCAGCTCTACATATAGATTTATCGACGACGTTTTACCTATTAAGAAAATCAATTTCATTCATTTATGGATTCGATATTTCCACATGAACTTGAAATAAAAAACAAAAACCATCACATATACCTCTACATATGCCTCATACTTAGATATTTTATTGAAAATAGATGTTAACGGCAAACTGATGACACACGGAATTATTTCAGCTTCTCCATCAACTTCCCATTTCTACATAACATGTAACAGTATTCAATTATCACTTGTATATGATGTTTATATAACTCAATTGATTCGATACGCAAAACCTTGGTCTCCTAATGATCTTTTTTTTTTTTGATCAAGGCAGGCTTCTTACAAACAGGTTGATATTACAGGAGTTTGAACAGTCGTGTTTAAAGTCAACATTTCGTAGATTCTATGCCCGTTATAACGATCTAATTTACCAGTACAATCTGCCGTTGAGTCAAATAATGTCTAATGTGTTTAATACTAATTTTAGGCCATTCTTTACATACTGGTATTGACTGCGGATGACTCATGGCAGATATAGGGTTCATGGTGGGTGTAGCAATTTTGTATTACTTATAATAGATATAAGATTCATCACTGTTCAACATTGTTAATTATTTTCATTTCCTCCGCATACAAATAATTGCTATTTATATGAATATACTTAGAGTGTATTTAGCTTCGTCAATGCATCAAATGTTCCATTTGATAACGTTGCTAATTTATTTGTCTCCAAGTTTCTGAATAAGAAATATGTCCTACATAAAGTTAACTGATCAACACTCCAATGATGAAATATATAATTTTCTAAACTTATTCCATCAGCGACAGCATGATATTTCCACTAGATTTGCCTTTGAACAAGTAATTTAAATTCATCATGAACGGTTTGTCTATTTTCTAATAATTATATTTTCCATTAAATTTGTTGATAAGAAATTATACAGTCAACTCGAAATAAAAGCATCAACTAATTCTTTATCTGTGTTTTATATCTGAATGCAAGGTGAAGATAACGAACAGTGATCAATCTCATAACTCCTATAAAGAATACAACATAGATAGTTAATTAACCACTTTACACACCAGAGGTGGGTTCACGTACCCAGGAGGAGTAAGCACCCCCTGTTGACCGGTCACACCCGCCTTGAGCCCTACAACCTGATCAGGTAAACAGAGTTATCCGCAGTCAAAATCAGTGTGTCAAGAACGGCTATACCTCTCTTTATCGATTTAAGATGTTAATGGTAAACGAACACATAATGTCTATGGTAGCTAAAAAAAATTAAGGCCCGTCACCATCAACTTCGTATATGTATATATAAATATCCCACTATCACCTGGGTATGGTATCTACGTTCCTCAACTGATTCGATAACAAAGCGGATTTGTGTTTGATTAATTTTGGTTTGTAATTTCGCATTGACTCAAAAGAAATTCCCAACTTATAGTTAATATAGATGTACGGGTGGCAACACCTTATATACAATCTGCTCTATAACATGAACCAATGTTGAAAAGTGACTGTCACATTAAATTCCCCTTCTTCTCATTTTGTATGTAATGTAAGTAAATATGCTCTTATTTTGTGTATATATCGAACACACCCAAAATCCTGTTTGGAGCCTCTTTTTACTGTGCCCTAATTGGTTTGTAAATTCCCATTGACTCGAAATAAATTACCAACATATATTTTATATAGATGCACGGGTGGCAACACCTTAGATGCAAATTGGCATTATAATTAGAACCATTGTTGAAAAGTGACAAGTAATTTGTCAGAACTACAGTTGTTAGGCCTTCAACTTTACATTTAAACATGTTGACGACGTTTTACCTATTAACAAAAATAATATTCATATGTCGATTCGATATGTTAGGCCTTCAACTCTACATTGAGATATATCGTCGATGTTTTACCTATTAACAAAATAATTTTCATTCATATGTGGATTCGATATTACCACATGAACTTGAAATAAGAAAACACCACATATACCTCTACATATGCTTCGTACTTAGATATTTGATTGAAAATAGATCTTAACGGCAAACTGTTGGCATACTTAATGATTTCAGCTTCTTCATCAAATTCCCATAGGTACATAATATGTAGCAGTATTCCATAATGACCTGTATATGATGTTTTTATATCTCAACTGATTCGATACCAAAACCTTGTTCTCCTTGTGCTCTTTTTTTAATCAAGGCAGGTTTCTTACAAGCGAGTTGATATTACAGGAGTTTCAACAGTCCCGTTCAAAGTTAATGTTTCCCAGATTCTATGCTCGTTATAACGATCTAATTTACCACTACAATCCGCCGTTGAATCAAATTATGTCTAATGTGTTTCATATTAATTGTTAGTCCATTCTCTTCACACTGGTGGTTGATTGATCAACGCTTCAAAGATGAAATATATGATTTTCTAAAATGATTCAATACGTGAAAACATGGTATTCGCACTAGAATTGGCTTTAAACAAGTAGTTTAAATCAATCACGAACAATTTGTCCATTTTCTAATAATAATAATTTCCATTAAACGTGTTGATCAGATATTATCCCGGCAACTTGAAATAAAAACATTAATTGATCCTCTGTCTGTGTTTTATGTCTGAAGGCTTTTCTTTATTGATTTAGGACGTTAATGGTAAACGAAGATATACATTTTATGGTAGCCAGGGAAAACTAAGGTCCGCCACCATCTCCCTATATGTATGTAGAAATATTCAACTATCCACTGGGATGATATCTACGTCGACTAACTGATTCGATAAACAAGCGTATGTTCTGCGTATGATCGATTTGGTTGGTAATTTCGCATTGACTCAAAACAAATACCCAACTTATATTTTATATAGATGTAGGGTAGCTACATCTTATATGCAAATTTGCATTATATTGAAAACCAATGTTGAAAAGTGAGTAGTAATAAGTCATAACTACAGTTGTTAGGCCTTCAACTATACATTGAGATATATCGACGACGTTTTACCTATTAACAAAATCAATTTCATTCATATGTCGATTCGATATTTCCACATGAACATGAACTTGAAATAAAACAAACACCACGTATACCTCTACATCTGCTTCGTACTTAGATATTTTATTGAAAATAGATCTTAACGGGAAACTAACTACACACGGATTGCTTTCAGCTTCTCCATCAACTTCCAATATCTACATAACATGTAGCAGTATTCCATAATCACCTGTATGTGGTGTTTATATATCTCAACTGATTCGATACCCAAAACCTTGTTCTCCTTATAATCTTTTTTTATTCAAGGCAGACTTCTTACAAACAAGTTGATATTACAGGAGTTTCAACAGTCTCATTTCATTTCAACATTTCACAAATTCTATGCTCGTTATAACGATCTAATTTACCAATACGATATGCCGTTGAGTCAAATTATGTCTAATGTGTTTCATACTAATTGTTAGGCCATTCTTTACACACTGGTAATGACTGCGGATCAGTCCGCTTATAGGGCTCATGGTAGATGTGCCCGGTCGACAGGGGATTCTTAGTCGGTCAATAGGGAATGCTTACTCTTCTTAAACACCTGTTCCCATGTATGGTTTACCCAGGAGTCGATGTTTGTTAAATTCTTAATTTTGCATTACTTATTATAGATATCATATTCATTACTATCCGACATTGTTCATTATCTTCACCTCCTCTGCATACAAATAATTCTTATGTATATAGATATACTTACAGTATCTTTAGCTTCTTCAATGCATCAAATATTCCATTTGGTAACGTTGCTATTTGATTTGCCCCCAAGTATCTGAATCAAAAATATTTCCTAATTACTCTTAATTGATCAACGCTCCAATGAAAAAAAATCATTTTCTAAACTGATTCAATTTGCTGCAACATGATATTTGCACTAAATTTGGTTTTAAACAAGTAATGTTAATCTATCACGAATGGTCAGTCTATCATTTAATAATTATATTTTCCATTAAACGTGTTAATCAGAAATCATCCAGTCAACTTGAAATAAGAACATCACATAATTCTCTATCTGTTTTTATATTTGAATCTCTTTATTGATTTGGGACGTTGATGGTAAACGAACACATAAGGTTTATGGCAGCTAAGAAAAATTAAGATCCGTCACCATCAACTTCCTATATGTATGTAGAAATATTCCATTATCACATGTGCATGATATCTGCTCAACTGATTTGATAAACAAGCGCATATGTGTATGACTGATTTTGGGTTTTAATTTCTCATTGACTCAAAACAAATTCCCAACTTATAGTTTATATAGATGCACGGATGTCAACACCTTGAATTCAACTTTGCTCTATAACATGAACCAATATTGAAAAGTAAATGTCACATCAAAGTCCCCTTATGCTCATTTTGTATGTAATGTAAATAAATATGTTGTTATATTGTGTATACATCGAACACACCCCAAATCCTGTTTTGGGCCTTTTTTACTGTGTGCTAATTGAAACCTCACTTCACTGTATATAATCCAGCTTCTCTGAGATAAGGTGTTTCACTTACTACTCAGCAGTTTGTCTATTGTTTTATGTTATTTCAACTGTCCTAAAACATGCAGTTACGGAGTTCCTTAGTGTTAACTTAATGCCATGGATGTGATTTCCATTCGTTTCAAAATGGTACTAATTGAACCAAGTGTCCAGTGTATGGTGCAGAATTATAGTCATCAAGTAGACTTTGTCCAATATCTGTAAATGCATAGCAAAGCAATGTAAAACTTCAATGTATTTGTGGAGTATTTCCAATAGACTAAAGTATAAATGTATTGTCTTAAACAGAAAACATGTCCAGAATGTTATCTGCAAACAAGATCATGTTTTGAGTGTATTTATGTGCAATGTAACGCCATTCAGTGCGTATAAATAATGTATTACATTCTATGGATGCGTATCAAAACAGGTCCTCTCCATGAAACTCCAGTTATCCTGATGTAACCAGTGTATGCAGGATGTGGAGAGTACTCGTAAAGTACAAGGACAACCAAGCTCCAGGAGTGGGTACATCGGTCAAACCCACAGAGGTCTAAGCTAATGAGCCAAGATCATGGACACTTGTGGAATTAGGATCGTGTTCTTTATGAGATATTGTACATAATAAACTATATATATACATTGTGACGTTTTAATGTGTTAGCTTGACATAGTTACAGCCAGCTCGTCCATCTGTGACAGTGACCAGTAAATTCTTCGAACTATAGTTGTTAGGCTGTTAACTTTACATGTAGATATATCAACCATGTTTTACCTATTAACAAAATAATTTCCATTCATATGTCGATTCGATATATCCAAACAAATTAGAAATAAAAAAAACCCACCACATCTACCTCTACACCTGCTTCGTACTTAGATATTTTATTTAAAATAGATCTTAACGGCAAACTAATGACATACGGAGTGATTTGAGCTTCTCCATCAAATTTCCATATCTACTTAACAGGTAACAACTAGTCCATTATCACCTGTAAATGGTCTTTATATAAATCAACTGATTCGCAACGCAAAACCCTTTTCTCTTTATGATCCCTTTTCAAAGCAAAACGGTCTCCTTACAAAATAATTGAGGTTAAAAGAATCTCAACAGTCTTGTTTAATGTTAGCATTTCGCAAATTATATGGTCGTTATAATAATCTAGTGTGCAGATACAACCTGTCATTGCGTCTAACGATGTTTGACGTGTTTCGTAAAAATTGCTAGGTCCTTTTTATATACTTTGATTCTGACTACCCATCATTCTGTTTTCCTCATCAAGATATATGACTCAGAAAGGATGTGACCGGTCACAGGTATGATTACTCTTTCTAACCATCTTATCCCAACTCTGGTATATCCAGGGTCCGTATTTGTCGAACTCTCTACTTTGTATTCCTTATTGGAAAGGTGAAGATAACGAATATTGATCGATCTCATAACTCATATAAGCGGGTCACACTCGCCGTGAGCCCTATATCCCAATCAGGTAAACGACGTTATCCGTAGTCAAAATCAGTGTGCCAAGAACGGCCTAACAATCGGTATGAAACACGTCAGACAGCATATGACCCAATGAAAGGTTGTATTGACGAACTAGATCGTTGTGGCGACCATAAAAATTACAAAATGCTCACTTCAATCGAGACTGTTGAAATCCCAGTACCATCACCTTGTTTCCAGGGGATACTTAGTCGGTCAATAGGGAATGATTACTCTTCTTAAACACCTGTCGTCATGTCTGGTTTACCCAGTGGTCCATGTTTCTCCAATTTTTTATTTTATATTACTTATAATAGATATATGATTCATCACTGTTCAGCATTGTTCATTATCTTCACCTCCTCTGCATACAAATAATTGTTATGTATATAGATATACTTATAGTTTCTGTAGCTTCGTCAATGCATCAAAAATTCCATTCGCTAACGTTGTTATGATATTGCTACTCAAGTTTCTGAATTAAAATACTCCGGATTAACCTTAATTGATCAACGTTCCAATGATGAAATATATAATTTTCTAGAATGATTCAATACGCAAATGCATGATATTTGCACTAAACAAATAGTTTAAATCCATGATAAATGATTTGTCTATTTTCTAAAAAATATATTTTCCATTAAATTTGTTGATCAGAAATTATCCAGTCAACTCGAAATAAAAGCATTGCATGATTGTCAATCTGTGTTTTATATTTGAATATCTTTCTTTATTGATTTGGGACGTTAATGGCAAACGAAAACATAAGGCTTATGACAGCTAACAAAAATTAAGGTCCGTCACCATGAATATTCCACTATCACCTGGTATGATATCAACGTCATCCAACTGGATTGATAAACAAGTACATGTTCTGCGTATGATCGATTTCGTTTGTAATTTCGCACTGACTCAAACAAATTCCCAACTTGTAGTTTATGTAGATACACGGGTGGCAACACCTTAAATACAAATTAGCATTATGATGGAAACCAATGTTGAAACAGGAGTTTCAACAGTCTCGTTTAAAGTAACCATTTCGCAAATTCTATGCTCGTTATAACGATCTAATTTACGAGTACAACCTGTCGTTGTGTCAAATTAGATCTAATGTTTTTCATATTAATTATTAGGTCATTCTTTACACACTGGTGTTGACTGCGGATCACTCCGTTTTTTAGGGCTCATGGCGAATGTGCCCGGTAAACAGGGGATGCTTAGTCAGCCGATAGGGAATGCTTACCCTTCTTAAACACCTGTTCCCATGTATGGTTTACCTAGGAGTCCATGTTTGTCTAACTCTTAAATTTGTATTACTTATAATAGATATAAGATTCATCACTGTTCAGCATTGTTCATTATCTACACCCCCCTTTGTTTACAAATAATTCTTATGTATATACATATATTTACAGTGTTTTGGTTTTTTTTTTTTTGGCGAATATACCTTGTGGATTATATATTATGCATATGGCCTGCACCTTTATTTTGCAAGAAATGATATAAATAATATATGTTATGCTCTTTGCTTATTCCATTCTATCAATATGTTATTGGCAAATGATTTATCCACATTTCATTTATAAAAAACTGCAACTACATGAATGCACTGGCAAGTATGCAAGAACAGCTTTTTTTTTTTTTGCTTGTTTTGTCGAACTAATCTAAACTTACAGAATGTTGCATTGGTATACAATAAATATTTTGTAATTTTGAGCAAAGTATAATGTTTTCAAATGTGATTTTATGTGTCTCTCATTCCCTATATATTACTATCGGAGATGTGCACTAGTCAAATCCACCTAGAAAAATCACTCAGGTGTGACAATCACATTTGGGGTATACAGTACCCGTAACGTTATTCTTGACATTCCTATCGTGTTCTATCGTGCTTGTATCCTGTCGTATCGTGTGTGTATCCTATTGTATCGTGCATGTATTCTATCCTATCGTGTATCAGGTTTTCCGTTTTCTATCGTGTTTTGCGTTTGTCAGGTCTATCGTGTATAGTATTTTGCGTGTATCAGGTTTTCCGTTGATCGAGAAAATCGTTTATCGTGTAGCTTCGGAAAATATCGGGATCGTATATTAAATCTAATGAAAAAGTAAGATGCTTTCCGAAAGCTTTATTCGTTTTGTTAAAGAAGCTATTTTTAGGAATCGAGGAAAGACAACTTATATGTGAACTAGAACATAAAGCTGTCGATTTTAAGGCAGAAAAAGAGCTATATGTCTGTCCAGAGAGGGCGAAAATTTATCGCAATTTCATTCTAAGTAGTCTGGAAAGTAGGCAGTGGTTTGTCGAGCAAACGTGGACAGTAAAAGTGAGAGCTCCTTCATCTGGAGTTCATAAACATTTCCTTGTCTAGAAACAATTAGTTGTAATTAACACTAACAGAGAAATGGGAAGTTCCGATCTGAAAGGAAAAATCAGTAAATTACATTGTTTATTACATATAGTTCAATAATGGTTCTTTTTCTTCCGATTTTGTTCACCTGTATTCAAATTAGATATCCACTACTGAACTTGTGTGCGTTCTTATCTATCTGATTTTGTGTATCACCCGTGTTTTGACAGTAAACATTCTCAGGGACATTGTATTTCACACATTTAGAAGATTAAGTTTTAAAAGAGTGCAAGAGTATATTACATCTCCCAAAATTCTGCTCAATTGGGCACGATTCAGCTGTCATCGTTTTTTAATTATTATTTGTACATGTACACATATACCAATAGTCGTAAGTGTAGATACTGGAAATGTATGCTGGTTTTGATGGTTATTTGAATTTTTTACAATTCTGCTCAATGGCCGTAAAATTGTGCCGAGCATAGGCCTAAATTTAAAAGTTCTTCACAGGTCATGGTGACGTCTCCATATGAGTGAAATATTCTCGAGCGAGACGTTAAGCAAGATAAAAATCAATCACTCCCTATATGATTCATATATTAAACATTCAAGGTGACAATATACGTTTTAGAATCATTGGATGAGAAAATTCATATAGATATCAAATAATGAATTCAATACCGTATATAGTTTAGTTTCCGGATTTTAGTTGTAATGCCGTTAAAAAAAGAGCCATAAATAGAATTTTAAGAAAATAAGAAATAAACGTACAACCGTGTATAAATGAATTATATGCTTTAGGTATATATTGAGTATTGAAATCCTTCAATATTATTATCAACAAAATGTTATTATTTTGTACGTATCAAACTTTCGTTCTGTCTAAATTGTTTCTAAATTTACAACATTTCCATCAGGTTTTCCGTTTATCGTGAAGATTGTTTATCGTATTTTTCGTTTATCAGGTCTGTCGTGAAGATCGTTTATCAGGCGTTGTGTTTATTAGATTTACCGTGTATCCTATAGTATCGTGCGTGTATCCTATCGTATCGTATCGTGCGTGTATCCTATCCTACCGTGCGTGTGTCGTGTTCTATCGTTTATCATGTCAAGAATAACGTTGCAGGTACTGTATACGAGTAGAGTAAATTAGGCTACCTGAGGGAAATATGGCGGATAAGATGAGAAAGGTGTAGATATTTATTAATTCATGTCAGCTTTAATATCTACTTTCAATAAGATATCTAAGAATGAAGCAGACGTGGACCACTCTGTGGTGCCTTTTATTTTTATGGATATATCGAATCGCTCTATGGCTGAAAGTTATTATTGTTAATAGAAAAAACGTTGTCGATATACAGTGTATCTAAAGGTCCAAGCGCATTTAAAACAACTCAAGAGAATCTGAGAATATTAACACATATTCTTAGAATGGATAAAATTATGTCTTTTCTTTTGTTTAGCTTATCAAATCATTGGAAAACTTCAAAACCTTATATTAAAAACGTTAATTTAATCAAAAATTGATAAAAACGCCAACTTATTCTAAGGACTACAGAAACCCGGAGTCAACACAAAACACCCCAAAATATAAGTAACGTAGATTACAGGAAACGCAACATAGATTACCAGGTTATCATTTAGCAATTAAATACTGCCACCGTCTCCTTTTAAGTCAGCACTTCTCACATTATATGATCGTTGCAACGATGCAGTTTGCCAACTCCCCTTAGACATCTGATTCTACCTCTGATGTGTCCAGAGGGTCCGTGTTGTCCAACTATCTATTTTGTATTGTTTATAATAGTTTTGAGATTGATTACTGTTCGTTATCTTCACCTTCCAACCTATCATTAGGTCAAATGTTATCTGACTTGTTTCATATCGATTGTTAAAACGTTCTTGGTACACTGATTTTGACTACGGATAACTACATTTACTTGATGAAGATATAGGGCTCACCACGGGTGTGACAGATCGACAGGGGATGTTTACTCCTCATAGACACCTGATCCCACCTCTGGTACATCCCGGCGTCCGGATTTGCCCAACCCTCTATTTGTATTGCTTACAGGAATTATGAGATCGGCCTGACGTGTTTCATGCCGATTGCTAGGCCGTTCTTGGCACACTGATATTGACTACGGACAACTCCATTTACCTGATCAAGGTATAGGGCTAAAGGCGGATGTGACCGGCCGACAGGGGATGATTACTCCTCCCGAACACCAGATCCCATCTCTAGTGTAGCAAGGGGTCTGTCTTTGCCCAACTCTATTTGTATTGCTAATAGGAGGTAAGAGATTGATCAATGTTCGTTATCTTCACCTTTCATCACTGTTCGTTATCTTCACCTTTCATTAATGGCGTGTAGTAAAACTTTATGATCAATTCATTCATCTGACACCATTGTGAATGTTCTAATTATCGTTGGTTTACTGATTGTATATCGTTTAACGATATCAAGAATTTTTCACTGGTGAAAGTTTTGATAATAACTGATATCTTTGCAGTTGGTATTGAACATGTATGCTAATGCTGAGAATTACTGACATTTACTGTGGTATTTACTGTGAATTGTGATATTTAATGATAAGTGCTGTGAGGAAAGTACTTTCGGAATACATTCTCTACACACTGGTGGAGACTAATTGATCAACGCTTCAATGATGAAATACATAATTTTCTAAAATGATTCAATACGTGAAAGCATGGTATTTGCACTAAATTTGGCTTCAAACAAGTAGTTTAAGGACGACAGACCTAATTCGAAATTTTGCACTTCTGCGCAGAAAGCCGCGCACATCGCTATTTACAGTCTCCGTGCATTGTGACGTCGCTGCAATTGTTTCATCACACTATGAACATGCGATATTTACGAACTGAACTTGAGACTGTATAATTCTTTCATTATACAAGCAATACATCTTATCTTAATCCATATTTCGTATGAATTCTTCAATAAATGTATAGCATTTCCGTAACTTTTGTGTCTGTGAATCCGTGACTTTAAAAAATATGTCCGTGATTCTTCCGTGTTTTATGTGTAATTTCTGGGATTCCGTAATTGTCCGTGTTTTACAACCCCCCCCCCCCCCCCCTGCGCATATGCCATGAATAAAACTGTCATAGGTATGCACAACAAATTTAAAAAAAAAATAGAATCTTTTGTTATTAAGATTTTACTTCTGAATATAGTTTAATATCATGAATATTCTTAGCTATTAATAGTAATTACTGTATTACTCTATAAACAATAATTATTAACGATTTACGGCATGCACCAGAAGCGTATTACTAAAAAACCCACGATAATTTCTATTTACAACCAACTGCGGAGAAGAGCAGAATTATATTTTGAAATCTTTCGAACATCCATTAAAACTACACAGAAAAAATGACTAAAACCGTATCAATCAACAACAACTGAAGAACAGAGGCAAGGCCAGGGTAGTTTCTCTCTCGGCTGACAATAAACACGCTATCGCCCCTACCCATTGGATAGATATTTTATTATTATACCAAAGCAGAATGATTCCTCTCCCGACAACAAAGCAAATTGTCCCATCATAATGTTTTGAACAGCTGTTATAGTTGTGACGTTGAATACGCCTCTGGGCTTTGTATTTGACGTCACAATGCCGAATTGCGCGGAAAATCGATGCTGCCGTTGAATAGTTTGAAGACTATCACCCTAGCGCAGATCTTAGCACAGAACCGATCACACGGCAGAGATACATATATTTTGGTGAAAATGGTCGGTTATCGTCATCTTTTGATATAGAGAAAAATACATTCAGGCTTTAGTTACTCATGTCTTAGATTGCAATTGCCAATCCACATGTCATAGTACCACGTATTACAAAAACATGTATATGCATTTACATTCAATACCAGTGCAAGAAATATCAGGATTTCTTTATCAAAATAAATTTATACTACTCTTAAACTTAACTTATAAAAATGTTTCAGGGAATAAAAATCCATTTTGTTTCTGAGAGTGTTCATCAGAAAAATCTTATAAATGGTGATGACACTTGAAGTGCATGTTAGATCTTATCTTGAAACTGTCCGATAAGTCATGCACTTGGTCTCTTATCAATATAAAATATGTATGCTTTTATTCAAACATTTGAACTTTTAAATTTATTTAGAAAATTTAAAGATTATGAAAATGAAAACAAAATGTGTACATTACATATACACTATATACAAATCCGTTGTCTTAAGCTGTATACTGAGCTCTATATCGGATTTATTAAATTTGTGACAGTTCATACATTACATATTTTGACACCACCCCTGGCATATATTATGCAATGACTCAGTGTTTACATATGATTGGTGACCTTTTTCTTAATCCATATGATAATTTAGTATAAAGAAAAAGTATGAAACTACAAGTAGAAAACCTATCCATTTCTTATTTAATGACATTTTCCTTGAAAACTGGCCAAAAATCATCCTTTGACATGCTCCCTTTAAAAAGAATTGAAGATGACCCATACTTTTTTTTCTTACAATTAGTAACCTTATTGTCGTTTTAAAATCACTATTTAATTTGGATTAAAACTCTAATGTAGAATTTTTTTAAATTTTAACTTTTATATTGCACATTGGAAATTTTCCTATATTTTCTTTGCAATTACGACTACTATAAAGCCAATTTTTGAAACAGCCCCCGCTGAAAATCAACTACGATTTTCATTTCTTTTTTCCATTGATTTTAACTCTTTAATGCATGTTTTACCTTATATCAAAATTTGAATAAAATCTCTATTGTAGAAACGAATTAGGTCCGTCACCCTTAAATCAATAACGAACAATTTGTCCATTTTCTAATAATAATAATAATTTCCATTAAGCGTGTTGATCAGAAATTATCCAGGCAACTCGAAATAAAAACATCAATTTATTCTCTATCTGTGTTTTATGTCTAATGCTGTTTCTTTATTGTTTTGGGACGTTAATGGTAAACGAACATATAAGGTATATGGTAGCTAGGGGAAACTAAGGTCCGCCACCATCTCCCTATATGTACATAGAACTATTCCACTATCACCTGGGATGATATCTATGTCGATTAACTGATTCGATAAACAAGAGCCTGTTCTGGGTATGATCGATTTGCTTTGTAATTTTGCATTGACTCAAAACAAATTCTCAACCTATATTTTATATAGATATACGGGTGGTAACATTTTATATGCAAATTTGCATTATAATGAGAACCAATGTTGAAAAGTGACTAGTAATAAGTCGGAAGTACAGTTGTTAGGCCTTCAACTCTACGTTGAGATATATCGACGACGCTTTACCTATTAACGAAATAATTTTCATTCCATATTTCCACATAAACTTGAAATAAGAAAAACACCACATATACATCTACATCTGCTTTGTACTAAGATATTTTATTGAAAATAAATCTTTACGACAAACTAACAAAACACGGAATTATTTCAGCTTCTCCATCAACTTCCAATATCTACATAACATATAGCAGTATCCCATTATCATCTGTATGCAAGGTGAAGATAACGAACAGTGATCAATCTCATAATTCCTACAAGCAATACAAAATAGACAGTTGGGCAAACACGGACTCCTGGACACACCAGAGGTGGGATCAGGTGCCTAGGAGGAGTAAGCATCCCCTGTCGACCGGCCACACACGCCGTGAGCCCCACATCCCGATCAGGCAAACGGATTTATCCGCAGTCAAAATCAGTGTGCCAAGAACGGCTTAACAATCGGTATGAAACACGTCAGACAGCATTTGACCCAATGCGAGGTTGTATTGACGAACTAGATCGTTATAACGACCATAGAATTTGCGAAATGCTGACTTCAATCGAGACTGTTGAAATCCCTGTACGATCAACTTGTTTGTCAGTAGCTTACTACTACTACTACTAATATGATGTTTAATAGCTCAACTGATTCGATACCCAAAACCTTGTTCTCCGTATGATCTGTTTTATTAAGGCAGGTTTCTTACACACAATTGAAAGTTGATATTACAGGAGTTTCAACAGTCTCGTTTAAGGAGACAATTTTGCGACTTCTATGCTCGTTATAACGATCTAAGTTGCCAATACAACCTGCCATTGAGTCAAATTATGTCTAATGTGTTTCATACTAATTGTTAGGCCATTGTTTACACACTGGTGCTGACTGCGGATCACTCCGATTTTAGGGATCATGGTAGATGTGACCGGTCGACAGGGGATCCTTACTTTTCTTAAACACTTGTTCCCATGTCTGGTTTACCCAAGGGTCCATGTTTGTCCAACTCTTAATTTCGTATTGCTTATAATAGATATAAGATTCATCACTGTTCAACATTGTTCATTATCTTCACCTCCTCTGCATACGAATAATTGTTATGTATATAGATATACTTACACTGTCTCTAGCTTCGTCAATGCATCAAAAATTCCATTTGGTAACGTTCCTATTTTATTTCTCCACAAGTATCTGAATCAAAAAGATTTCCTGATTAACCTTAATCGATCAACGCTGAAATGAAGAAATAAATCATTTTCTAGACTGATCTAATCTGCGACAGCATATTTTGCACTAAATTTAGTTTTAAACAAGTGATTTCAATCCATCACGAACGGTTAGTCAATTATCTAATAATTATATTTTGTTTTAAACGTGTTGATCAGAAATTATCCAGTCAACTCGAAATAAAAACATCACAGACTTCTCTATCTGTGTTTTATATTTGAATCTAATTCTAATTGATTTGTGACGTTAATGGTAAACGAACACATAAGTTTTATGGCAGCTAAGAAAAAAATAAGGTCCGTCACCATCAACTTCCTATATGTATGTAAAAATAGTTCACTATCACATGTGTATGATATCTGCGTCACCCAAATGATTCGATAAACAAGCGCATCTGTGTATTATTGATTTTGCGTTTTAATTTCTCATTGACTCAAAAGAAATTCCCAACTTATAGTTTGTATAGATGCACAGGTGGAAACATCTTATATGCAATTTACTTTATCAATACTTTACTTTATAATGTGAACTAATATTGAAAAATGTATGTTAAATTAAATTCCCCATATTCTCATTTTGTATATAATGTAAATACTATTCTCTTATTCTGTGTATATAACACACCTCAAATTCTGTTTGGAGCCTTTTTTATTGTGCCCTAATTGGAAACTCACTTCACTGGACTTTAAACCGCCAGTCGGTGCTGAATTCAATTTGGACAAGACAGTCTAGCAGAAAGGACGCTTTTATACTTCTCTGCATAACAGTTTATATTACTCAGCAAACTTTTCCCATTTCTATACATGCCATATGTAAAGCTGCATATAATCCAGCTTCTCTGAGGTAAGGTGTTTTATTTACTACTCAGCCATTTGTATATTGTTTTATGTTATTTTAAAAGTCATAAAACATCTAGTTACGGAGTTCCTTTGTGTTAACTTAATTTCATACATGTGATTTTCATTCGTATCAAAATGGCACTACTGTATATCAGGTTTTTTCCGCGTCATATTTTTCCCGCGAGTTCAGAACCTAAAACAGTATATCAAATTTACGCGAATGAAATATTCACTATTTCAAAGTTATAGCGAAAAAATAATTCACGATTATTTAAACTTATAAAGGAGTTGAGGGGAGAATCCAGCATTTTTACCTATAACTCGTAATTGTTTATGTAAAATTCAGTCAATGAAACGATTTACAAGATTTCTTAGTTACTGTCACAATTATAATCAAATCTGAATATGGATGATATTCCAATTTCTCTGAATCCATCTCGGACCATTTCGAGTTTTGTTTGCACGTAATCATAGAACTTTGTCAGCCATTTTGCTCCAAGTGGCTTGATCCGGGTGAGAAATAAATCGAACTACACCTCGTCAATTTTTAAAGACGCGCTCAGGGGATCACCCTCCTGTGCTGCGAACCAGTTTTCAAAAAGAATTGTACACTTTCGTTTACACTCAAATGTATTTGCCGGTATAGTAACATAAATCATTGTTCGTTAACTATAATAATACTCATACAAAATATCTATCGATAATTATTTTCAGTTTGAAACGATAAACCATGCACTGTTACATGTATGAGTAGCTCAGGTATAATTATACATTGATTGAAGCAAAGAACGTGGCCCACTTCAATAGATTGTCATATTTTGAATATAAACACCGAAGCGTACACACCTGTTACTTGGCGATTATCAGATATAGGGGGAACTGAACACAGAACTTTCACCGCACTATTACCTTATGCTATATAACTCTACTACAAAAACAAAACTTTGACTCAAATTTACTAGGATTTATTCTCCGCGATTCAGAAATCGTCGCGAACAAAGCGGAAAATAAATACACGAGGAAAAACCCTGATATACGGTAATTGAATCAAGTGTTCACTGTATGGTGCGGTATTGTAGTCATCAAGTAGACTTTGTCTCACATGTGTAAATGCATAGCAATGCAATGTAAAACTTCTATGTGCTTGTGGAGTAAAAGGTATACAGAGCCTTTCCAATTCACAAAAGTATAAATGTATAGTCTTAACAGAAGGTATATCCAGGATATTATCTGGAAATAAGCTAATGTTGTGTGTGTATTTATGTGTAATGTAACGCCACTCTGTGCGTATACGTAATATACATGTATTACATTTTATGTACAGCTAAAAAGTGATGTTCATTTATTAAATAGATAGTGCTAATTTTTAGCTTTAATTTGTGTGGATATCATATCTACCTTGCTATGCTGCTTCCTTGCAATGACACAGTAACTGGGATTGCACCAGAAAATCACACATCCCGTGTACATGTCGTATATTGTATTGTACGACTTCCACACAATCATTGCACGAACGAAAGTTGCTAATCGGACATTAAACGTACTGTAGTTTAAGTTTGTTGTGCAAACAATTAATTTTACAAATAGTGTAGTGTCGTGGGGCATCCAAACGTCTTTTCACAGCTCTCGAACGACTTTAGGAGATCGTACATGGGCTATTATAAAAGTATTCGATAATCTAACAATTTTCATACGACCATCATACAAATTTCCCCGAACCTCTTTACAATAAGTCGTGTAAAAATAACACTGAAATATAAACAATATGCAATAACTTCTTGAAATGCCCTAAATCGTACAGAAAACAGAATACTAAATAATCACAAGACCACCGTTGCCAATGTAAACCGAGCTTTATAGAACAGTTCTTCTCATTATACAACAGGGGCGATAACCGTCCAACATGCGTTGAATTATCGATATCACACACGTCTTAATTATGTGTTTGTAAATGCTGAAGATTGTGCAACTACTAGTAATTGAGATGGATTAGCGGAACTATTTGCCCCAGTAATAGGAACAATGCAAATACATTGTGACATCGGAATAGAAAAACTGCAGATGAAAAGCATAGCCATGGTTTTAATGGGTGAAAACCGTTCATGGAGTTAATGTGGGTCAGTACGTTTCTACTTGCTACGATAATCATAGATTTGTTTCTTAAAGTTGACGAAAACGACGATGAAGTTTTCATTACTGATTTGCACGGAAGACAGAAACATTACCAGGATCGCGAACCTTGTTTAAATTGTCAAGTAATCCTGATAAGCTACGAGTTTAACAAATTAAAGCAAATAACAAAGTCTCTGAACCCATTAATCATGACAGAATTGGAAATAAATTTTAAAAAGGAAAAGCAATGTTTGATGGTTATAACGTACTCTGTATTGCTTGGAATTTTGTCATGTTGTTGGATAAGGTAATAAATGACATCATTAGAGGTAGTAAACGTGTTTTAAAGACAATAAGAGAATGTATCTTCAATTACTCATCTAAATATTCATTAGTTTTAGTATTTAATTGCTAAATGATAATCTGATAAACTATGCTGCGTTTCTTGTAATCTACTTCCCTTATGTTTTTGAGTGACTTTAGTATGACATCCGCATTTGGGGAGTCCTTAGAATAAGATCTTTTTTAATATCAATTTCTGATTAGATTAGCGTTTGTAATAGGACCTATTTGAAGGTTTGCAATGATTTGTAAGATAACCAAAAGAAAAAGCGATATATCCCAGTGAACTCGAAATAAAGACACCACAGAGTCGTCCACTCCTGCGCCATACTTAGAAATTTTATTAAAAGTGGATAGTAACGGCAAACCAACAACTCGATTTTACGACAAACGGGATGATTCCAACTTCTCCATCGTCAACTTCCCATATTGATGTAGCAATATTTCATTAAAACCTGCACATGGTCATTATATATCTCGACTGATTCAATACACAAGAGCTTGTTCTGTGTATGGTTAGTTTTTGAATTAGTTGTGTCAAATGATGTCTGACATGTTTCATATCGATTGTTAGGCCGTTCTTGGTACACTGATTTTGACTACGGATAACATCGTTTACCTGATCAAGACATAGGGCTCACGGCGGATGTGACCGGTCAACAGGGGATGCTTACTACTTCAAAGCTCCGGGTCCCACATCCGGTATATCCAGGGGTCTGTGTTTGCCCAACTCTCTATTTTGTATTGTGTGTATGAGTTGTAAGATTGATCACTTTTCGTTATATTCACCTTTCATGAATATGCAATGCTCGATATATCAGCTGTTTGATGATGGAGGTTCATTCACTATTCTTTCATTATGCTAGATATAACGATTAGGTTGTAAAAAAGTGAAGATACAAACAGTGACCAATTTCAATCTAAACAATGAAATTATGTGATGTAAAATATAGCATAAATTCTTATTTTTTTTCAAATTTGGTATTAGTTCGATTTAAATTGGTTGTTATGCATTATCATCAATGTTCGTATTATTATCACACCCGCCGTGAGCTCTATATCCTCAGGAACGGCCTAACAATCGGTATGATTGAAGTCGGACAGCATTTCACCCAATAATAGAATTGTAGTAACCACTAATTATGTTAAATCCAGTGACGATAAATTTTGCATTAACGGATGCATTTGTGTTTGCTTATGCAAAAACTGAGATCATTAATGATGGGCCATCATTACCATAAATCATTAACAAATGAAAAACTTTTTTCTCATTAGAGGAAAGACGAATAATCCATTAATGATGAAAATTGAAATTGGAAAATATGTACAGTGTCGTCCACTAATGATAAAAAATAATAAATTTTCATAATTAATAAACGACGCACCTATCCTCTAATGCTATTTTTGTCAATGGAGAACGATAAAAAACCAATAGTTTATTGTGCGTAAATATTAATTATGTTAATGCTCAAAGACCTGATGCGCCTGAGAGTCGACTCGTACTTCATTGTTCACTGGAATAAGTAATATTGAAGGCGCAAGATTGCAGTAATCAAGGATGACGAACATTGTGTTTCTAGAGAAATTCTTTATAATATGTCATCCCGAAAAATCTTCATTGAATAAGCGTTCAGAACTTGTCAGCACTTGCCGTCATTCCCATAAATTTATATTTACTCAGTCCTGTGTGTAATCATGCTTGGCAACTAACCAGTATGTTTCTGTGTAACATATATTCAACCATGCGTATGTTTTTCGTTAGATGTCATTTTTCAACAGTCTCGTTTAAGGAGACCATTTTGCGAATTATATCCTCATTATAACGATCTAAGTTACCAATACAACCTGCCATTGAGTCAAATTATGTCTATTATGTTTCATACTAATTGATAGGCCATTCTTTACACACTGGTGTTGACTGCGGATCACTTCGCTTATAGGGCTTATGATAGATGTGACCGGTCGACAGGGGATCCTTACTTTTCTTAAACACCTGTTCCCATGTCTGGTTTACCCAGGGGTCCATGTTTGTCCAACTCTTAATTTTGCATTGCTTATAATAGATATAAGATTCATCACTGTTCAACATTGTTCATTTTCTTCATCTCCTCTGCATACAAATAATTATTATATATATATAAATATATACTTACAGTGTATCTAGCTTCGTCAATGCATCAAAAATTCCATTTGGTAACATTGCTATTTTATTTCCATACAAGTATCTGAATAAAAAAAAATCCTAATTAACCTTAATTGATCAACGCTGAAATGAAGAAATAAATCATTTTCTAGACTGATCCAATCTCCGAGAGCATATTTTGCTCTAAATTTGGCTTTAAACAAGTGATTTGAATCCATCACGAACGGTTAGTCAATTATCTAATAATTATATTTTGTTTTAAACGTGTTGATCAGAAATTATCCAGTCAACTCGAAATAAAAACATCACATAATTCTCTATCTGTGTTTTATATTTGAATCTCTTTTTTATTGATTTGGGACGTTAATGGTAAACGAACACATAAGTTTTATGGCAGCTAACAAAAATTAAGGTCCGTCACCATCAACGTCCTATATGTATGTAAAAATAGTTCACTATCAAACGTGTATGATATCTCCGTCACCCAACTGATTCGATAAACAAGCGCATCTTTGTATGATTGATTTTGCTTTTAAATTTCTCATTGACTCAAAAGAAATTCACAACTTATAATTTATATAGATGCACGGGTGACAACATTTTATATGCAATTTACTTTATTGTGTGAACCAATGTTGAAAAATGAATGTTAAATTAAACTCCCCATATTCTCATTTTGTATGTAATGTAAATAATATTTTCTTATTCTGTGTATATAACACACCTCAAATTCTATTTGCAGCCTTTCTTATTGTGCCCTAATTGGAAGTTCACTTCACTGGACTTTAAACCGCCAGTCCGTGCTGAATTCAATTTGGACACGGCAGTCTAGCAGAAAGGACGCTTTTATACTTCTCTGCATAACAGTCTATATTAATCAGCAAACCTTTTCCATTTCTATACATGCCATATATGTAAAGCTGCATATAATCCAGCTTCTCTGAGGTAAGGTGTTTTATTTACTACTCAGCAGTTTGTCTATTGTTTTATGTGGTTTTAAAAGTCATAAAACATCTAGTTACGGAGTTCCTTTGTGTAACTTAATTTCATACATGTGATTTTCATTCGTATCAAAATGGCACTACTGTATATCAGGTTTTTTCCGCGTCATATTTTTCCCGCGAGTTCAGAACCTAAAACAGTATATCAAGTTTACGCGAATGAAATATTCACTATTTCAAAGTCATAGTGAAAAAATAATTCACGATTATTTAAACTTATAAAGGAGTTGAGGGGAGAAGCCAACACTTTTACCTATAACTCGTAATTGTTTATGTAAAAATCAGTCAATGAAACGAGTTACAAGATTTCTTAGTTACTGTCGCAATTATAATCAAATCTGAATATGTATGATATTCCAATTTCTCTGAATCCGTCTCTGAGCATTTCGGGTTTTGTTCGCACGTAATCATATGCATAGAGATTTGTCAGCCATTTTGATCCGAGTGGCTTGATCCGGGTGAGAGATAAATCGAACTGCACCTCGTCAATTTCTAAAGACGTGCTCAGCTGATCACCCGCCTGTGCTGCGAACTAGTTTTCAAAAAGAATTGTACATTTTCGTTTACACTCAAATGTATTGTAAATATGTACCATTTACCGGTATAGTAACATAAATCATTGTTCGTTAACTATAATGATACTCATACAAAATATCTATCGATAATTATTTTCAGTTTAAAACGATAATCATGCACCGTTACATGTATGAGTAGCTCAGGTATAATTATACATTGATTGAAGCAAAGAACGCGACCCATTTCAATAGATTGTCATATTTTGAACAAACACCAAATCTTACATACCTGTTACTTGACGATTATCAGATATAGGGGGAACTGAACACAGAACTTTCACCGCACTATTACCTTATGCAACATAACTCTACTACCAAAAGAAAACTTTAAATCAAATTTACGAGGATTTATTCTCCGTGATTCAGAAATCATCGCGAACAAAGCGGAAAATAGATACACGCGGAAAAAACTTGATATACGGTAATTGAAACAAGTGTTCACTGTACTGTGCGGCACTATATTCATCAAGTAGACTTTGCCCAATATGTTTAAATGCATAGCAAAATAATGTAAAACTTCGATGTATTTGTTGAGTAAAAGGTATACGGAGTCTTTCCAATTGACAAAAGTATAAATTTATTGTCCTAAACAGAAGACATGTCCAGGATATTATCTGCAAATAAGCTAATGGTGTGTGTGCATTTATATGTAATGTGACGCCACTCAGTGCGTATAAGTAATATACATGTACAACTTATACGGTACCGATTTTGATGCGCCAGATGCGCATTTCGACAAATAATGTCTCTTCAATGATGCTCAACCGTAATGTTTGCAATCCGAAATAACAATGAAGTTTTAGAGCTATTAAAGTCACAAACAGCGTGTCAAAAAAGGTGGAGTCTTATTCCTCTAAGAATAAGAGCTATGCATGAGGGAGATAATCCTTAATTTTGAAATGAATTTCTAAATTTTATAACGACATACATTACATTTCATGTACAGCTAAAAAGTGATGTTCATTTATCACGCATCCCGTGTACATGTCGTATATTGTATTGTACGACTTTCACACAATTATTACACGAACGAAAGTTGCTAATCGGACAGTAAACGCACTGTAGTTTGTTTATTGCGCAAACAATTAATTTTACAAATGATGTAGAGTCGTTGGATATTCAAAGGGCTTTTCACATCTCTCGAACGACTTTGGGAGATCGCACAGGGGCTATCATAAAAGTATTCGATTAACTAACAATTTCCATACGGTCATCATACAAATTTTCCCGAACATCCTTACAATAAGTCGTGTAAAAATAACACTGAAATATAAACAATCTGCAATAACTTCTTGAGATGCCCTAAATCGTACAGAAAATATCATACTAAATAATCACAAGACCACCGTTGCCAATGTAAACCGAGCTTTATAGAACAGTTCTTCTCATTATACAACAGGGGGAGGAGGGTAACCGTCCAAGATGTGTTAAAATATCGATATCACACAAGTTTTAATTATGTGTTTGTAAATGCTGAAAATTGTGCAACTACTAGTAATCGAGATGGATTAGCGGAAATATTTTCCCCAGTGATAGGAACAATACAAATACATTGTGACATCGGGATAGAAAAAGGCAAAACAGTAACGTTTGTAAACTCTTCCTTTTTTTCTATCTGTATTCATTACTTTACCTCAATACAACATACGCGTATCTATTCCAATGAAACAAAAAAAGTGTAATTGATTCCATTGACACTAAACCAGGTGATTGAACTGCAGATGAAGAGCATATCCATGGTTTTAATGACTGAAGACCGTGTATGGAGTTAATGTGGGTCAGTACGTTTCTACTTGCTACGATAATCATAGATTTTTACTTAAAGTTGACGAAAACGATGATGAAGTTTTCACTACTTTTTTGCACGGAAGCCAGAAACATTACCAGGAACACGGGCCTTGTTTAAATTGCCAGGTAATCCTCATGAGCTACGAGTTTAACAAATTAAAGCAAATAACAAAGTATCTGAACCCTTTCATCATGACAGAATTGGAAAGCAATTTCAAAAAGGAAAAGCAACGACAAAGTATGCGTTTAAAGTTACAAAGTAAAAAGGTCTGATGTTTGATGGTTATCGCGTACTCTGTATTGCTTGAAATTTTGTCATGTTGTTGAATAAGGAATTCAGGTAATAAATGACACCATTAGAGGTAGTAAAAGTGTTTTAAAGACAATAAGAGAATTTATATCCAATTACTCATCTAAATATTCATTAGTTTTAGTATTTAATTGCTAAATGATAATCTGATAAACTATGCTGCGTTTCTTGTAATCTACTTCCCTTATGTTTTTGAGTGACTTTAGTATGACATCCGCATTTGGGGAGTCCTTAGAATAAGATTTTTTTAAAATATCAATTTCTGATTAGATTAGCGTTTGTAATAGGACCTATTTGAAGGTCTACAATGATTTGTAAGATAACCAAAAGTAAAAGCGATATATCCCAGTGAACTCGAAATAAAGACACCACAGTCGTCCACTCCTGCGCCATACTTAGAAATTTTATTAAAAGTGGATATTAATGGCAAACCAACAACTCGATTTTACGACAGACGGGATGATTCCAACTTCTCCATCGTCAACTTCCCATATTGATGTAGCAATATTTCATTAATACCTGCATATGGTCATTATATATCTCGACTGATTCAATACACAAGAGCTTGTTCTGTGTATGGTTAGTGTTTGAATTAGTTGTGTCAAATGATGTCTGACATGTTTCATATCGATTGTTAGGCCGTTCTTGGTACACTGATTTTGACTACGGATAACATCGTTTACCTGATCAAGACATAGGGCTCACGGCGGATGTGACCGGTCAACAGGGGATGCTTACTACTTCAAAGCTCCGGGTCCCACATCCGGTATATCCAGGGGTCTGTGTTTGCCCAACTCTCTATTTTGTATTGTGTGTATGAGTTGTAAGATTGATCACTTTTCGTTATATTCACCTTTCATGAATATGCAATGCTCGATATATCAGCTGTTTGATGATGGAGGTTCATTCACTATTCTTTCATCATGCTAGATATAACGATTAGGGTGTAAAAAAGTGAAGATACAAACAGTGACCAATTTCAATCTAAACAATGAAATTATGTGATGTAAAATATAGCATAAATTCTTTTTTTTTTCAAATTTGGTATTAGTTTATTTAAATTGGTTGTTATGCATTATCATCAATGTTCGTATTATTATCACACCCGCCGTGAGCTCTATATCCTCAGGAACGGCCTAACAATCGGTATGATTGAAGTCGGACAGCATTTCACCCAATAATAGAATTGTAGTAACCACTAATTATGTTAAATCCAGTGACGATAAATTTTGCATTAACGGATGCATTTGTGTTTGCTTATGCAAAAACTGAGATAATTAATGATGGGACATCATTACCATAAATCATTAACAAATAAAAAACCTTTTTCTCATTAGAGGAAAGACGAATAATCCATTAATGATGAAAATTGAAATTAGAAAATATGTACAGTGTCGTCCACTAATGATAAAAAATAATAAATTTTCATAATTAATAAACGACGCACCTATCCTCTAATGCTATTTTTGTCAATGGAGAACGATAAAGAACCAATAGTTCATTGTGCGTAAATATTAATTATGTTAATGCTCAAAGGCTTGAAGGGTTTGAGAGTCGACTCGTACTTCATTGTTCACTGGAATAAGTAATATTGAAGGCGCGAGATAGCAGTAATCAAGGATGACGAACATTGTGTTTCTAGAGAAATTCTTTATAATATGTCATCCCGAAAAATCTTCATTGAATAAGCGTTCAGAACTTGTCAGCATTTGCTGTCATTGCCATAAATTTATATTTACTCAATCCTGTGGGTAATCATGCTTGGCAACTATCCAGTATGTTTCTGTGTAACATATATTCAATCATGCGTATGCTTTTCATTAGATGTCATTTTTCTCCCGAAGAGTGAGGGGAAACCATCCCCTTACGAAACAGCCTATAGAGAAATAAATGTTATGTGATTGAACTCCATCTGATCATCAATTTATGTATCTCTGTGAGGCCACGTCGAGCACTATAGAAGATTATATCGGAGATTTATCCCACTACACACACACACACACACACACACACACACACACACACACACACACACACACACACACACACACACACACAGATATATATATATATATATATACATGTAAAACTTTGATCCCTATTATGGCCCCAAACTACTCGTGCGGGGCAATTTTTATTGAATCTGGACTATGTCAGGAAGCTTTCATTTGAATGTAAACTGTTCTAAGCCAGTGATTTTTCAGATTTCTTAAATGATTTTCCCCATATATTTGTATGTAAAAGTTTGATATCCCTATTGTCGCCTCATCTTATACCCGGGAGCCATGATTTTGATAAAATTAAATCTGCACTATGTCAGGGAGGTTTCTCGTAAATTTCAACTTTACTGGACCAGTAGTTTTTTACAAGATTTTTAAAGATTTCCCCTATGTAAAACGTTGATTTCTTAATGTGGTCCATCCTATCCTCGAGGGCCATGATTTTAACTTCAATCTGCACTATGTCTGAAAGCTTTCATGTCAATTTCCATTTTTTTTTTACCAAGTAGTTTTTGAGAAAATTTCAAACAATTTTCCCTATATATTTCTATGGAAAGGTTTGATCCCCCCTTTTGGCCCCGTCCTCGCTCCAGGGCCATGATTTTTACAAATTTGAATCTGCACTGTGTTAGGAAACTTTCATGTAAATATCAGTTGTTCTGGGTCAGTGGTTCTTGAGAAGAAGATTTTAAAAGATTGTCCCTATATATTTGTACAGTATATGTAAAACTTTGATCCCCTATTGTGGCCCCATCCAACTCCAGGTTGCATGCTTTTAACAAATTTGAATCTGCATTATTTCAGGAGGCGTTCACGTAAATATCAATTTGTCTAGCTCAGTGCTTCTTGAAAATGTTTTTAAAGATTTTTGCTACATATTTGTATGTAAAACTTTGATCCCTATAGTGGACTCATCCAACTCCCTGGGCCATAATTTTATGATGTTTTAACTTCCGGTAAGTATCGCATTTTTGAAACTATACAAGAAACCTTAATGTATCATGCCAATTTCCTTTCAAGAGTTTTGAAATTTGAAGTTTTCTTTCTTCACTTCCGGTGACAATCATATGCATATGCCACATCTGTCAACATCTATCATCTCTGAAAGTTTCAAAATGAAATATTTGAACGTTTATGGGAAAACACCTCGACAAAATCTCTTTTTGAAATCGAAAATCGGACATATATCACGTACGGAAGTCAATTTAAAAACAAATTACGTTACTCTAGAAATAGATAATGCCAATACTACATGTGAAAATCAGATCCAACACTTGATTTATTAGCGAGATTTATGGGGACAATGAAAGACCAATTTTCCAAAAAAATTCTCCATAAACCGGAGATTACTATTTTAAACAGTAAGTATTTCTCCGGCAAGTATCACATTTTTTGAAACTATGAAAGAGCCCTAATCAAACCATGCAAGTTTCGTTTCAGACACATACTTTTAAAACAAATTCGACGTTTTCTTTGTTCACTTCCGGTGAAAAAATTCGACGTTTTCTTTGTTCACTTCCAGTGACGAGCGGATGTGACGGCCGAAAAAAATTATATGCGTAAATCACATTTAGAGGTCGAGATATATCATCTCTGAAAGTTTCAAGACTCATTCTTAAACCGTTTATGAAAAAAAACGCTTGAACAAAATGACCTTTTAAAAATGGTAGATCGGAAGTAATTAACGACCAGAAGTAAATATTGAAAAAAAGAAAATGAATCTAGTTCATTTCATTGTGCATCTTTCCTGAAAGTTTGATGACAATCTGTCAAGTCATGTCCGAGAAATCACGTGCACAAAATCGGGAAGAAAAAGAACAATGATAATAATATTAATAACAAAAAAGAGGACACGAAACATAAAAATAAGAAAAGGGTCTTCAATTGGAAACGGAAGACCTTAATAAGAAACAAAGTAAAAACAATATGTTCCCAAACTTTGTTTGGGGAACATAATAATGATAATAATAAGAAACAGAGTAAAACAATATGTTCTCAAACTTTGTTGGGGAACATAATAATAAGAAGAAGAAGAACAACAACAACAACAAGAAGAAACAGAGTAAAAACAATATGTTCCCAAACTTTCTTTGGGGAATTTAATGGAGGAAAAAGATGCACAGTCTGGAATACATTGTATACAAAATTGTTTTAAAATGTGGCCCACCAAAGCATTACAAAATAGACAGTTGGGCAAACACGGACCCTGGACAAATCAGAGGTGGAATCGGTTGCCTAGGAGGAGTAAGCATCGTACTCTGAAGTTGATTTTAAAAAGATGTTGGATTTTCTCACTGATAATATATCTCCGTAGTTTTTGATGACCAGGTCGTCCAACAGTCTGTTAGAATTCAAATGGACACGAATTGTGCGCCTTTGTTAGCTGACCTGGTTTATATTCTCATGAGGTAGAGTCTATTCAAAGGATTCTACATGACAAATACCATCTTTCCTGACCTTCCAATCGACATTTCGATATATTGTGAAGTCGAAATAAAAGACAGCATATGACCTTCTACTTCTGTATCGTACTTAGAAATTTTATTGAACATACATTTTAAAAGGAAACTAAGCACTCGACCTGATGAAAAACACGATGATTTCAGCTTCTCCATCGTAAACCTTGATTTATATCTATTTAGCAGTATTCAATTATCACTTTTATTAGGTATTTGTGTCCCTGAATTGTTATGCTTATGATATTTTTTTAATCGAGGCAAGATACTGAAAAAAAGTTTATATTACAGGAGTCTCAACAGTCTCGATTAAAGTCAACATTTCGCAAATTATATGCTCGTTACAACGATCTAATTTAACAATACAACCTGTCGTTGAGTCAAATTATGTCTAATATGTTCCATACTAATTGTTAGGCCATTCTTTAAAAATTAACGTTGACTACGGATCACTCCGATTATAGGGCTCATGGTTGAGGTGATCGGTCGACAGGGGATACTTAGTCGGTCAATAGGGAATGCTTACTCTTCTTAAACACATGTTCCCATGTCTGGTGTACCCAGGGGTCCATGTTTCTCCAATTCTTAATTTTACATTGCTTATAATACATGCAGATATAAGATTCAACACTGTTCAACATTGTTTATTATCTTCAATTCCCCTGCATACAAATAATTGTTATGTATATATATACACTTACAGTTTCTGTAGCGTCGCCAATGCATCAAAGATTCCATTTGGTAACGTTGTTATGTTATTGTTACCCAAGTCTCTGAATCAAAAATATTTCCTGATTAATCTTAATTGATCAAAGCTCCAATGATGAAATAGATAATTTTCTAAAATGATTCAATACGCAAATGCATGATATTTGCAGTAAACAAGTAGTTTAAATCTATCATGAATGGCTTGTCTATTTTCTAAAAATTATATTTTCCATTTGGTCGAGGCCTCTGCTGGAGGGACTCTACAGCCCAGTAGCTAAGTACTTCGTTACTAGCTTGAAAATACGGATGGATATTTAATTACTGTTATAAAATTTAGAAAATCATTTCAAAATTAAGGATTATCTCCCTCATGCATAGCTCTAATCCTTAGACGAATTTGACTGCAGTTTTGGACACGCTGTTTTTGGCTATAATAGCTCTAAAACGTCATTGTTATTTCGGATTTCAAACATTTCGGTTGATTATCACTGAAGAGACATTATTTGTCGAAATGCACATCTGGTGCATCAAAATTGGTGCCGTATAAGTTTTACATTATGACCCCTGGGTCGAGGCCTCTGCTGGTGGACTGTTAGTCCCCGAGGGTATCTACAGCCCAGTAGCTAAGTACTTCGTTACTAGCTTAAAAATACGGATGTATATTTAATTGGTACCGTATAAGTTTTACATTGATCAGAAATTGTCCAGTCAACTCGATCTAAAAGCATCACATAATTTTTAACACACTCCTCTATCTGTGTTTTATATGTAAAACTTATACGGTACCAATTTTGATGCACCAGATGCGCATTTCGACAAATAATGTCTCTTCAGTGATGCTCAACCGAAATGTTTGAAATCCGAAATAACTATGAAGTTTTAGATCTAAATATAGCCAAAAACAGCGTGCCAAACAAGTGGAGCCAAATTCGTCCAAGGATAAGAGGTATGCATGAGGGAGATAATCCTTAATTTTGAAATGAATTTCTAAATTTTATAACAGCAATTAAATATACATCCGAATCTGAATCTGAATCTCTCTTTATTGATTTGGGATGTTAATGGTAAACAAACACATAAGGTTTATGGCAGCTACGAAAAATTAAGGCCCGTCACCATAAACTTCCTATATGTATATAGAAATACCCCACTATCACTTGGGTATGGTATCTACGTGCCTCAAATGTTTCGAAAAACAAGTGCATTAGTGTTTGGTTTGTAATTCCACATTGACTCAAAACAATTTACCAACTTAAAGTTTATATATATGCACGGGTGGCAACACCTTATAAGCAAATGTGCCCTATAACGTGAACCAATGTTGAAAAATGACTGTCGCATTAAATTCTCCTTATTCTCATTTTGTATGTAATGTAAATACATATACTCTAATTTTGTGTATATATCGAACATACTCCAAATCCTGTTTGGTGCCTCTTTTTACACTGCTCTAATAGGAACCTAACTTCACTGGACTTTAAACCACCGGCCCATGCGGAATCCAGTTTCGACACGGCAGTCTAGCAGGTTTGACGTTTTTATATTTCTCTGCATATCAGTTCATATTGATCAACAAACTTTTTTCCGATTCTATGCATGGCGTATACATGATACAGCATATAATCCAGCGTTTCTGAGGTAAGGTGTTTTATTTACTACTCAGCAGTTTGTCTATTGTCTAATGTTATTTTAACAGTCCTAAAACATCCAGTTACGGAGTTCCTTAGTGTTAACCTAATTTCATGCATGTGATTTTCATTCGTTTCAAAATGGTACTAATTGAAACAAGTGTTCAGTGTATGGTGCAGTATTATAGTCATAAAGTACACTTTATCCAATATCTGTAAATGCATAGCAATGCAATGTAAAACTTCAATGTATTTGTGGAGTCTTTCCAATAGAGAAAAGTATAAATGTATTGTCTTAAACAGAAGATATGTCCAGAATGTGTTATCTGCAAATAAGATAATGTTGTGTGTGTATTTATGTGTAATGTAACGCCACTCAGTGCGTATAAGTAATTTATTACAGTTTATGGATGTGTATCAAAACAGGTCCTCTCCCTGTGGTCTACTACAGTTATCCTGATGTAACCAGTGTATGCAGGATGTGGAGAGTAATCGTATAGTACAAGAACAACCAAGGTACAGGAGTGGGTACAACGGTCAAACCCCACAGAGGTCTAAGCTAATAAGCCCAGATCATGGACAGTTGTGGAATTATGACCATGTTGATTAGGATAGATCATACATAATAACACTTTTATATCTACATTGTGACTTTGTAATGTGTTAGCTTGACATGGTTACAGCCAGCTCGTCCATCTGTAATAGTGACTAGTAAATTATTAGAACTATAGTTGTTAGGCCTTCAACTCTACATTTAGATATATCGACGACGTTTTACCTATTAACAATATCATTTTCATTCAGATATGGATTCGAAATATCCAAACAAATTTGAAATAAAAGACACTACATATACCTCTACACCTGCTTCGTAATAAATTATTTTATTGAAAATAGATCTTAACGACAAACTAATGACACACGAAATGTGTTTAGCTTCTTCATCAACATCCCATATCTACATGACATGTAGGAACTAGTCCATTATCACCTGTATATGATTTTTATATATCTCAACTGATTCGATACCGAAAACCTTGCTCTCCGTATGCTCTTTCTTTAATCAAGGCAGGCTTCTTACACACACGTTGATATTACATGAATTTCAACAGTCTTGTTTAAAGTTAATATTTCACAAATTATATGCTCGTTATAACGATCTAATTTACCAATACAACCTGCTGTTTAGTCAAATTATATCTAATGCGTTTCGTACTAATTGTTTGGCCATTCTTTACACACTGGTGTTGAATGCAGATCACTCCGTTTATAAGGCCTATGGTATATGTGACTGGTCGACACGGGATGCTTAGTCGGTCAATAGGGAATGCTTACTCTTCTTTAACACCTGTTTCCATCGCTGGTTTACCGAGGGATCTGTGTTTGATCCATCTCTTAATTTTGCATTGCTTATAATAGATATAAGATTCATCACTGTTTGACATTGTTCATTATCTTCACCTCCTCTGCATACAAATAATTATTATGTATATAGATATACTTACAGTGTCTCTAGCTTCGTCAATGCATCAAAGATTTCATTTGGTAACGTTGCTATTTTGTTGCTTCCCAAGTCTCTGAATAAAAAAGATTTCCTGATTAACCTTAATTGATCAACGCTCCAATGATGAAATATATAATATTTTAAAATGATTAAATAGGCGAAAACATGATATTTGCCTTAAATTTGGTTTTAAAGAAGTGATACAATTCCACCATGAACGATTTGTCTATTTTCTAATAATAGATATCACATCATTCTCTATCTGTGTATTATATTTAAATATATTTCTTTATTGATTTGGGACGTTAATGGTAAACAAACACATAAGGTTTATGGCAGCTAGGAAAAGTATGGTCCGCCACCATCAACTTCCTATAACTATCTATTTTGTTTTGCTTGTAGGAGTTATGAGATTGATCACTGTTCGTCATCTTCACCTTGCATGTATGTAGAAATATTCCACTATCACCTGGAATGATATCTACGTCGTCCAACTGATTCAATAAACAAGCGCATGTTCTGTGTATGATCGATTTGGTTTGTAATTTCCCATTAGCCCAAATCAAATTCCGAACTTATAGTTTATATAGGTGTACGGGTGGCAACACCTTAGATGCAAATTTGCATTATAATGAGAACTAATGTTGAAAAGTAACTAGTAATAAGTCAGAAGTACAGTTGCTAGTCCTTCAACTCTACCTATCGAGATATCAACACCCTTTTACCTATTAACAAAATCATTTTCAATCTTATGTGGATTAGATATTTCCACATGAACTTGAAAAAGAAAACCCACAACATATGCATGTACATCTGCTTGGTACTTCGTTATTTTATTGAAAATAAATCTTTACGACACACTAACGACACACGAAATTATTTCAGCTTCTCCATCAACTTCCAATATCTACGTAACATATAGCAGTATCCAATTATCATCTATATATGATAATTAATATATCAACTGATTCAATACCCAAAACCTTGTTCTCCTTATGATCTGTTTTATTAAGGAAGGTTTCTGACAAATAATTGGAAGTTGAAATTACAGAAGTTTCAACAGTTTTGTTTATGGTCAACACTTCGAAATCTCTATGCTCGTTATAACGATCGAATTTACCAATACAATTTGCCGTTGTGTCAAATTATATCTAATGTTTTTTCATACTAATTATTAGGCCATTCTTTACCCACTAGTGTTGACTGCGGATCACTCCATTTTTTAAGGCTCATGGTAGATGTGACCGGTCATAAGGGGATGCTTAGTCGGCAGATAGGGAATGCTTACTCTTCTTAAACACCTGTTCCCATGTATGGTTTACCGAGGGGTCCATGTTTATCCAACTCTTAATTTTGTATTGCTTATAATAAATATACGATTCATCACTGTTCAACATTGTTCATTATCTGTACCTCCTCTGCATACAAATAATTCTTATGTATATAGATATACTTACAGTGTCTGTAGCTGCGTCAATGCATCAAAAAGTCAAATTGATAACGTTGCTATTTTATTTATCCCCAAGTATCTCCATCAAAAAGATTTCCTGATTAACCTTAACTGATCAACACTCCCATGATGAACTATATAATTTTCTAAACATATCCCATTTGCGACAGCATGGTATTTCCACTATATTTGCCTTTGAACAAGTAATTTAAATCCATCATGAACGGTTTGTCTATTTTCTAATAATTATATTTTCCATTAAATGTGTTAATAAGAAATTATCCAGTCAACTCGAAATAAAAGCATCACATAATTTTTAACTGTGTTTTATATATATATCTGAATATCTTTCTTTATTAATTTGGGACGTTAATGGTAAACGAACATATAAGGTTTATGGCAGCTAAGAAAAATTAAGGTCCGTCACCATCAACGTCCTATATGTATATAGAAATATCCCACTATCACTTGGGTATGGTATCTACGTTCCTCAACTGATTCGATAAACAAGTGCATTAGTGTTTGATTAATTTTGGTTTGTAATTTCGCATTGACTCAAAACAATTTACCAACTTAAAGTGTATATAGATGGACGGGTGGCAACACCTTATAAGCAAATTTGCCCTTTAACGTGAACCAATGTGTTCAAAAGTGACTGTCGCATTAAATTATCCTTATTCTCATTTTGCATGTAATGTAAATAAATATACTCTTATTTTGCGTATATATTGAACACACCCCAAACCCTGTTTGGAGCCTCTTTTTACTGTGCCTTAATTGGAACCTAACTTGATTGGACTTTAAACCACCAACTCGTGCGGAATTCAGTTTGGACACGACAGTCTAGCAGGATTGACATTTTCATACTTCTCTGCATATCAGTTTATATTGATCAACAAACCTTTTCCGATTCTATGCATGGCGTATACATGATACAGCATATGATCCAGCGTTTCTGAGGTAAGGTGTTTTATTTACTACTGAGCAGCTTGTGTATTGTTTTATGTTATTTTAACTGTCCTAAAACATCCAGTTACCGAGTTCCTTAGTGTTAACTTAATTCCATGCATGTGATTTTCATTGGTTTCAAAATGGTACTAATTGAAACAAGTGTTCAGTGTATGGTGCAGTATTATAGTCATAAAGTAGATTGTGTCCAATATCTATAAATGCATAGCAATGCAATATAAAACTTCAATGCATTTGTGGAGTCTTTCCAATAGACAAAAGTATAAATGTATAGTCTTAAACAGAAGACATATCCAGGATGTTATCTGCAAATAAAATAATTTTATGTGTGTATTTATGTGTAATGTAACGCCACTCAGTGCGTATAAGTAATATATTACATTATATGGATGTGTATTAAAACAGGTCCTCTCCCTGTGGTCTACTACAGTTACCCTCATATAACCAGTGTATGCAGGATGTGAAGAGTAATCGTATAGTACAAGGAAAACCAAACTCCAGGAGTGGGTACATCCATCAAACCCACAGATGTCTACGCTAATGAGCCAAGATCATAGACACTTGTGGAATTAGGATTATGTTCTTTATGAGATATTGTACATAATAAACTCTTTATATCTACATTGTGACTTTTGAATGTGTTAGCTTGATATGGTTACAGCCAGTTCGTCCATCTGTGATAGTGACCAGTAAATTCTTAGAACTATGGTTGTTAGATTGTCAACTTTACATTTAGATATATCAACCACGTTTTACCTATTAACAAAATCATTTTCATTCATACATCGATTCGATATATCAAAAAAAAAAAAAAAAAAAAAAAATAAAAAACACCACATATACCTCTACACCTGCTTCGTACTTAGATATTTTATTTAAAATAGATCTTATCGGCAAACTAATGACACAAGGAATGATTTGAACTTCTCCATTAACTTCCCATATCTACTTAACTAGTCCATAATCAACTGTAAATAGTGTATATATCTACTCAACTGATTCGGAACGCAAAACCCCGTTCTCTTTATGGTTCTTTTTTAAAGCAAGACGGGCTCCTTACAAAATTTCAACAGTCTTGTTTAATGTTGGCATTTTGCAAATTATATGGTTGTTATAATGATCTTGTTTGTAAATACAACCTGTCATTGCCTCAAACAATGTTTGACGTGTTTCGTATCAATTATTTTTTGTACACACTGATTCTGACTACCCATTATTCTGTTTTCCTTATCAAGATATAGGACTCAGGGAGGATGTGACCGGTCACAGGTATGATTACTCTTTCTAACCATCTCATCCCAACTCTGGTATATCCAGGGATCCTTATTTGTCGAACTCTCTATTTTGAATTCCTTATTGGAAAGGTGAAGATAACGGACAGTGATCGATCTCATAACTCATATAAGTGGCTCACACTCGCCATGAACCCTATATCCTAATCAGGTAAACAAAGTTATTCGTATTCAAAATAAGTGTGCCAAGAACGGCCTAACAATCGGCATGAAACACGTCCGACAGCATATGATCCAATGATATGTTGCATTGACGAACTAGATCGTTATAACGACCAGAGAAATTGGGAAATGCTCACTTCAATCGAGACTGTTGAAACCCCTATACCATCACCTTGTTTGCCAATACCTTGCCTTGCTTTAATAACTGACCACACGCAAAACAAGCTTTTGCTTCAGTTGAGAGATATGAACACCATATGCAGGTGATACTGCAATATTGTTACATAAATATGGGAAGTTGACGATGGAGAAGCTGAACTCATCCTGTTTGTCATACAGTTGAATTTTCAGTTTGTCGTTAAAGCTGACATGAATTAATAAATCTAGTGTAATTCTATAGATCCGCCATATTTCTCTGATAATCCGCCATATTAGTTTGATATTCTGTCGTTATATGTATCAGTTTCGCATGGTATACAATGTATAAGGGGACGGATTTCGCTACGCTTCACTTCACACCAGTGTCTTCGATTTACCTGTGTGAGTAGCTTCGACAGGTAACAAGTACATCTCCGATACTAAATTATAGACATTAAAAAGAAATGAAATCACGTTTTGGAACATCACACAGTGCTCAAAATTATAGTAAACATATCGTACAGTAGTAAATCATTCTAACAGCTTTAAATAAATATGGATGTGTATATAGAATGCCTTTTCTTTACGTGAATGTGCGTATATTTGCAGTCAATATATCAAAACTATACAAAAAGGCAGAGGAATATTTCATCTATTATCTATTGATAAAATAGAATAAGCAAAGTGTATATATTTATACAATTCACAATTACTTTAAGTAAAAGGCATATACATAAATACTACTGTACTTTAAACATGACATGTATGCTTGCCATGCAAACGCATCGAATGTGTACGACTGCTTACCTGAGTCTACTCGTAATACCTGTAAAGGACAGTAGATGTACGTGTACACCTGTCGAAATACTCTAAGTAGTTGTAAAACTCCCTTTATTTGCATAATCCATGAAACAAAACGATAAACTCCATTTGCATTCCAACAGTAAATACCATTCTCTATTGTACAGAATGCGATACACTTAGCCAGTGCTGATCAGTTATCTTCAATCAGGGGAAATATCAGAGTATATTTATCCTGTATTGTGCACGAATCCTTGTACCATATGATTTACTGGTCAGAATATTGTACATTTTTAAAAATCAGAAAATCATTTAGGTACATAAATTATTTATGCATCTAAGAGAGATACCTGTTAAATAGACGCCCGTGTTTGACAGGGTGGGTTTTTTTTTTGGGGGGGGGGGCAAATATACCTTGTGGATTATATATCATGCATATGGCCTGCACCTTTATTTTGCAAGAAATAATATAAATAATATATGTTATGCTCTTTGCTTATTCCATTCTATCTGTATGTTAATGGTAAATGATTTATCCGCATTTATTCTATAAAAAAACTGCAAATACTTGCATGCACTGGCAAGCATGCAAGAACAGCTTTTTTTTCTTTTCCTTTTTTGTATAACTTATCTAAACTTCCAGAATGTTGCATTGGTATACAAAAAATATTTTGTAATTTTGAGCAAAGTATAATGTTTTCAAATGTGATTTTATGTGTCTCTCATTCCCTATATATTACTATCGGCGACGTGCACTGGTCAAATCCACTTAGAAAAATCACTCAGGTGTGACAATCACATTTGGGGTATACAGTACCCGTAACGTTGTTCTTCACATTCCTATTGCATTCTATCGTGCGTGTATCCTGTCGTATCGTGTGTGTATCCTATTGTATCGTGCGTGTGTTCCATCCTATCGTGTATCAGATTTTCCGTTTTCTATCGTGTTTTGCATTTATCAGGTCTATCGTGTATCGTATTTTGCGTGTATCAGGTTTTCTGTTTATCGTGAAAATCGTTTATCGTGTAGCTTCGGAAACTATCGGGATCATATATTAAATCTAATGAAAAAGTAAGATACTTTCCGAAAGCTTTATTCGTTTTGTTAAAGAAGCTATTTTTAGGAATCGAGGAAAGACAACTTATATTTGAAGGAGAACATAAAGCTGTCGATCTTAAGGCAGAAAAAGAGCTATATGTCTGTCCAGAGAGGGCGAAAATTTATCGTAATTTCAGTCTAAGTAGTCTGGAAAGTAGGCAGTGATTTGTCAAGCAAACGGGGACAATAAAACTGAAAGCTCCTTCATCTTGAGTTCATGAACATTTCCTTGTCTAGAAACAATTATTTGTAATTAACACTAACAGAGAAATAGGAAGTTCCGATCTGAAAGGAAAAAATCAGTAAATTAAATTGTTTATTACATATAGTTTAATAATGGTTCTTTTTCTTCCGATTTTGTTCACCTGTATTCAACTTATATATCAACTACTGAACTTGTGTGTGTTCTTATCTATCTGATTTTGTGTATCACCCGTGTTTTGACAGTAAACATTCTCAGGGACATTGTATTTCACACATTTAGAGGATTAAGTTTTAAAAGGAGTTCAAGGGTATACTACATCTCCCAAAATTCTACTCAATTGGCCACGATTCAGCTGTCATCGTTTTTTTTATTATTATTTGTACATGTACACATATACCAATAGCCGTACGTGTAGATACTGGAAATTTATGCTGGTTTTGATGGTTATTTGAATTTTTTACATGCTAAACAAAAACATTTTAAAGCGTCTCTAAATTGCAACTTTAAATCAAGCCGGGTTTCGTATATGTTTTTAATAGTTTTTTTTATTTTTTGTTAACAAAATATCAATTCATATAGATATTGTTCCAATTACTTATGACTATCAATTATCACTCATAGTGTGGAAATATCTAATGAATGAGCGGTGAACTCAGAGCTTGATGCAAAATGACCCCCCTTCTCGTTACACACAAAATATTACTTAGTTTTATTTGATATCCAAAATAATAGACATTAGAATAAGAGAGCTATTGAAGCATGATATCACTACATTATATTACATTTTGTTAATTCCATGTTTAATTGCTAAACGCTCGGCATCAAGTGTGAATGCCACAGGTCATCGGAGATGACCTTAAAAACAGACGTCCCGTGTCACGGTAGGTGTGGCATGCTAAAAAAAAACCGCACTGCTCAATGGCCGTAAAATTTTGCCGAGGATAAGCCTACATTTAAAAGTTCTTCACTGGTCATGGTGACGTGTCCATATGAGTGAAATATTCTCGAGCTAGACGTTAAGCAGGATAAAAATCAATCACTCCCTATATGATTCATATATTAAACATTCAAGGTGACAATATATGTTTTAGAATCATTGGCTGCGAAAATTCATATAAATATCAAATAATGAATTCAATACCGTATATAGTTTAGCTTCCGGATTTTAGTTGTAATGACGTTAAAAAAAACCATAAATAGAATTTTAAAATAATAAGAAATAAACGTACACCGGTGGATAAATAAATTATATGCTTTAGGTATATATTGAGTATTGAAATCCTTCAATATTATTATCAACAAAATGTTATTATTTTGTACGTATCAAACTTTCGTTCTGTCTAAATTGTTTCTAAATTTACAAGATTTCTATCAGGTTTTCCGTTTATCGTGAAGATTGTTTATCGTGTTTTTCGTTTATCAGGTCTGTCGTGAAGATCGTTTATCAGGTTTTGCGTTTATCAGGTTTGCTGTGTATCCTATAGTATCGTGCGTGTATCCTATCGTATCGTGCGTGTATCCTATCTTACCGTACGTGTATCGTGTTCTATCGTTTAGCATGTCAAGAATAACGTTGCGGGTACTGTATACAGGTAGAGTAAATTAGGCTACCTGAGAGAAATGTGGCAGATAAGATGAGAAAGGTGGACGTATTTATTAATTCATGCAGCTTTAATATCTACTTTCAATAAGATATCTAAGAATGGGGCAGACGTGGGCGACTCTGTGGTGCCTTTTATTTCTAGCTCACATGGATATATCGAATCGCTCTATGGATGAAAATTATTATTGTTAATAGAAAAAACGTTGTCGTAAAACAGTGTATCTTAAGGTCCAAGCGCATTTAAAACAACTCAAGAGGATCTGAGAATATTAACACATTTTTTTTAGAATGGATAAAATTATGCCTTTTCTTTTGTTTAGCTGATCAAATCATTGAAAAACTTCAAAACCTTATATTAAAAACGCTAATTTAATCAAAAAATTGATAAAAAAAGCCAACTTATTCTAAGGACTAGAGAAACCCGGAGTCAACACAAAACACCCCAAAATATAAGTAACGTAGATTACAGGAAATGCAACATAAATTACCAGATTATCATTTAGCAATTAAATACTGCCACCGTCTCCTTTTAAGTCAGCATTTCTAACATTATATGATCGTTGCAACGATCCAGTTTGCCAACTCCTCCTAGGCATCTGATTCCACCTCTGATGTGTCCAGAGGGTCCATGTTGCCCAACTATCTATTTTGTATTACTTATAATAGTTTTGAGATTGATTACTGTTCGTTATCTTCACCTTCCAACCTATCATTAGGTCAAATGCTATCTGACTTGTTTCATATCGATTGTTAAAACGTTCTTGGTACACTGATTTTGACTACGGATAACTACATTTACTTGATGAAGATATAGGGCTCACCACGGGTGTGACCGGTCGACAGGGGATGTTTACTCCTCGTAGATACCTGATCCCACCCCTGGTACATCCCGGCGTCCGCATTTGCCCAACCCTATATTTGTATTGCTTACAGGAATTATGAGATCGGCCTGACGTGTTTCATGCCGATTGCTAGGCCGTTCTTGGCACACTGATATTGACTACGAAAAACTCCATTTACCTGATCAAGGTATGGGGCTCAAGGTGGATGTGACCGGCCGACATGGGATGATTTCTCCTCCCAGACACCAGATCCCATCTCTAGTATAGCAAGGGGTCTATCTTTACCCAACAATTTTTTTGCTAATAGGAGGTATGAGATTGATCAATGTTCGTTATCTTCACCTTTCATCACTGTTCGTTATCTTCAATTTTCATTAATGACGTGTAGTAAAACTTTATGATCAATTCGTTCATCCGACACCATTGTGAATGTTCTAATTATCGTTGATTTACTGATTGTATATCGTTTAACGATATCAAGAATTTTTCACTGGTGAAAGTTTTGATAATAACTGATATTTTTGCAGTTGGTACTGAACATGTATGTTGGTGCTGAGAATTACTGACATTTACTGTGGTTTTTACTGTGAATTGTGATATTTAATGATAAGTGCTGTGAGGAAAGTACTTTCGGAATACATTCTCTACACACTGGTGGTGACTGATTGATCAACGCTTCAATTATGAAATACATAATTGTCTAAAATGATTCAATACTTGAGAGCACGGTATTTGCACTAAATTTGGCTTCAAACAAGTAGTTTAAATCAATAACGAACAATTTGTCCATTTTCTAATAATAATAATTTCCATTAAGCGTGTTGATCAGAAATTATCCAGGCAACTCGAAATAAAAACATCAATTTCTCCTCTATCTGTGTTTTATGTCTAATACTGTTTCTTTATTGTTTTGGGACGTTAATGGTAAACGCACATATAAGGTTTATGGTAGCTAGGGAAAACTAAGGTCCGCCACCATCTCCCTATATGGATATAGAACTATTCCACTATCATTAAAGATGATATCTATGTCGATTAACTGATTCGATAAACAAGCGTATGTTCTGGGTATGATCGATTTGCTTTGTAATTTTTGCATTGACTCAAAACAAATCCTCAACCTATATTTTATATAGATATACGGGTGGTAACATCTTATATGCAAATTTGTATTATAATGAGAACAAATGTTGAAAAGTGACTAGTAATAAGTCAGAACTACTGTTGTTAGGCCTTCCTCTCTACATTGAGATATATCGAAGACGCTTTACCTATTAACGAAATAATTTTCATTCCATATTTTCACATAAACTTGAAATAAGAAAAACACCACATATACATCTACATCTGCTTTGTACTAAGATATTTTATTGAAAATAAATCTTTACGACACACTAACGAAACACGGAATTATTTCAGCTTCTACATCAACTTCCAATATCTACATAACATATAGCAGTATCCCTTTATAACCTGTATATGATGTTTAATATATCAACTGATTCGATACCAAAAACCTTGTTCTCCTTATGATCTGTTTTATTAAGACAGGTTTCTTACACACAATTGCAAGTTGAAATTACAGGAGTTTCAACAGTCTCGTTTAAGGAGACCATTTTGCAAATTCTATGCTCGTTATAACGATCTAAGTTACCAATACAATATGCCATTGAGTCAAATTAAGTATAATGTGTTTCATACTAATTGTTAGGCCATTCGTTACACACTGGTGTTGACTGCGGATCACTCCGCTTATAGGGCTCATGGTAGATGTGACCGGTCGACAGGGGGTCCTTACTTTTCTTAAACACTTGTTTCCATGTCTGGTTTACCCAAGGGTCCATGTTTGTCCAACTCTTAATTTCGTATTGCTTATAATAGATATAAGATTCACCACTGTTCAACATTGTTCAGTATCTTCACCTCCTCTGCATACAAATAATTATTATGTATATAGATATACTTACAGTGTCTCTAACTTCGTCAATGCATCAAAAATTCCATTTGGTAACGTTGCTATTTTATTTCCCAACAAGTATCTGAATCAAAAAGATTTCCTGATTAACTTTAATTGATCAACGTTCAAATGAAGAAATAAATCATTTTCTAGACTGATCCAATCTGCGACAGTATATTTTGCACCAAATTTGGTTTTAAACAAGTAATTTGAATCCATCACGAACGGTTAGTCAATTATCTAATAATTATATTTTGTTTTAAACGTGTTGATCAGCAATTATCCAGTCAACTCGAAATAAAAACATCTATCTGTGTTTTATATTTGAATCTCTTTTTTTATTGATTTGGGACGTTAATGGTAAACGAACACATAAGTTTTATGGCAGCTAAGAAAAAAATAAGGTCCGTCACTATCAACGTCCTATATGTATGTAAAAAAAAAAATCACTATTATACGTGTATGATATCTGCGTCACCCAAATGATTCGATAAACAAGCGCATCTGTGTATGATTGATTTTGGTTTGTAATTTCTCATTGACTCAAAAGAAATGTCCAACTTATAGTTTATATAGATGCACGGGTGGCAACATCTTATATGCAATTTACTTTATAATGTGAACCAATGTTGAAAAATGAATGTTAAATTAAATACCCCATATTTTCATTTTGTGTGTAATGTAAATAATATTCTCTTATTCTGTGTATATAACACACCTCAAATTCTGTTTGGAGCCTTTTTTTATTGTGCCCTAATTGGAACCTCACTTCACTGGACTTTAAACCGCCAGTCCGTGCTGAATTCAATTTGGACACGGCAGTCTAGCAGAAAGGACACTTTTATACTTCTCTGCATAACAGTTTATATTAATCAGCAAACTTTTTCCATTTCTATACATGACATATATGTAAAGCTGCATATAATCCAGCTTCTCTGAGGTAAGGTGTTTTATTTACTACTCACCAAGTTATATATTGTTTTATGTTATTTTAAAAGTCATAAAACATCTAGTTGCGGGGTTCCTTTGTGTTAACTTAATTTCATACATGTGATTTCCATTGTATCAAAATGGCACTACTGTATATCAGGTTTTTTCCGCATCATGTTTTTCCCGCGAGTTCAGAACTTCAAACAGTATATCAAATTTACGCAAATGAAATATTCACTATTTCAAAGTCATAGCGAAAAAATAATTCACGATTATTTAAACTTATAAAGGAGTTGAGGGGAGAAGCCAGCATTTTTACCTATAACTCGTAATTGCTGATGTAAAATTCAGTCAATGAAACGATTTACAAGATTTCTTAGTTACTGTCGCAATGATAATCAAATCTGGATATGGATGATATTCCTATTTCTCTGAATCCGTCTCTGACCATTTCGGAGTTTGTTCGCACGTAATCATATGCATAGAGATTTGTCAGCCATTTTGATCCGAGTGGCTTGATCCGGGTTAGAGATAAATCGAACTGCACCTCGTCAATTTCTAAAGACGTGTTCAGCTGATCACCCTCCTGTGCTGCAAACCAGTTTTCAAAAAGAATTGTACACTTTCGTTTACACTCAAATGTATTTGCCGGTATAGTGACATAAATCATTGTTCGTTAACTATAATGATACTCATACAAAATATTTATCGATAGCTATTTTCAGTTTAAAACGATAAACCATGCACCGCTACATGTGTGAGTAGCTCAGGTATAATTATACATTGATTGAAGCAAAGAACGTACTCCCATTTCAATAGATTGTCATATTTTGAATAAACATCGAAGCTTAAATACCTGTTACTTGGCGATTATCAGATATAGGGGGGAACAGAAGACAGAACTTTCACCGCATTATTACCTTATGCTATATAACTCTGTTACAAAAACAAAACTTTGAATCAAATTTACGAGGATTTATTCTCCGCGATTAGGAAATCGTCGAGAACAAAGTGGAAAATAGATACACGCGGAAAAATCCCTGATATACGGTAATTGAATCAAGTGTTCACTGTATGGTGCGGCATTGTAGTCATCAAGTAGACTTTGTCCCGCATGTGTAAATGCATAGCAATGCAATGTAAAACTTCTATGTGCTTGTGGAGTAAAAGGTATACAGAGCCTTTCCAATTGACAAAAGTATAAATGTATAGTCTTAACAGAAGGTATATCCAGGATATTATCTGGAAATAAGCTAATGTTGTGTGTGTATTTATGTGTAATGTAACGCCACTCTGTGCGTATAAGTAATATACATGTATTACATTTTATGTACAGCTAAAAAGTGATGTTCATTTCTTAAATAGATACTGCTAATTTTTAGTTTTAATTTGTGTGGATATAATATCTACCTTGCTATGCTGCTTCCTTGCAATGACACAGTAACTGGGATTGTACTAGAGAATCACGCACCCCGTGTACATGTCGTATATTGTATTGTACGACTTCCGCACAATCATTGCACGAACGAAAGTTGCTAATCGGATATTAAACGTACTGTAGTGTAAGTTTGTTGTGCGAACAATTAATTTTACAAATAGTGTAGTGTCGTGTGGCATTCAAAGGGCTTTTCACAGCTCTCGAACGACTTTAGGAGATCGCACAAGGGCTATTATAAAAGTATTCGATAATCTAACAATTTTCATACGACCATCATACAAATTTCCCCGAACCTCTTTACAATAAGTCGTGTAAAAATAACACTGAAATATAAACAATATGCAATAACTTCTTGAGATGCCCTAAATCGTATAGAAAACAGAATACTAAATAATCACAAGACCACCGTTGCCAATGTAAACCGAGCTTTACAGAACAGTTCTTCTCATTATACAACAGGGGGCGATAACCATCCAGCATGCGTTGAATTATCGATATCACACACGTTTTAATTATGTGTTTGTAAATGCTGAAGATTGTGCAACTACTAGTAATTGAGATGGATTAGCGGAACTATTTGCCCCAATGATAGGAACAATGCAAATACATTGTGACATCGGAATAGAAAAACTGCAGATGAAGAGCATAGCCATGGTTTTAATGGCTGAAGACCGTCCATGGAGTTAATGTGGGTCAGTACGTTTCTACTTGCTACGATAATCATAGATTTGTTTCTTAAAGTTGACGAAAACGACGATGAAGTTTTCATTACTTTTTTGCACGGAAGACAGAAACATTACCAGGAGCGCGAATCTTGTTTAAATTGTCAAGTAATCCTGATGAGCTACGAGTTTAACAAATTAAAGCAAATAACAAAGTCTCTGAACCCATTAATCATGACAGAATTGGAAATAAATTTTAAAAAGGAAAAGCAATGTTTGATGGTTATAACGTACTCTGTATCGCTTGAAATTTTGTCATGTTGTTGGATAAGGAATTCAGGTAATAAATGACATTATTAGAGGTAGTAAAAGTGTTTTAAAGACAATAAGAGAATTTATCTTCAATTACTCATCTAAATATTCATTACTTTTAGTATTTAATTGCTAAATGATAATCTGGTAAACTACGCTGCGTTTCTTGTAATCTACTTTCCTTATGTTTTAGAGTGACTTTAGTATGACATCCGCATTTGGGGAGTCTTTAGAATAAGTTTTTTTAAATATCAATTTCTGATTAGATTAGCGTTTGTAATAGAACCTATTTGAAGGTTTGCAATGATTTGTAAGATAACCAAAAGAAAAAGCGATATATCCCAGTGAACTCGAAATAAAGACACCACAGAGTCGTCCACTCCTGCGCCATACTTAGATATTTTATTAAAAGTGGATATTAACGGCAAACCAACAACTCGATTTTACGACAAACGGGATGATTTCAGCTTCTCCATCGTCAACTTCCCATATTGATGTAGCAATATTTCATTAAAACCTGCGTATGGTCATTTTATATCTCGACTGATTCAATACACAAGAGCTTGTTCTGTGTATGGTTAGTTTTTGAATTGAATCAGGCTACTGATAATGCCTCGTTTAAAGTCAACGTCTATGGTCGTTATAACTATCTAGTTTGCAAATACAATCTATATTTGTGTAAAATGATGTCTGACATGTTTCATATTGATTGTTAGGCCGTTCTTGGTACACTGACTTTGATTACGGATAACATCGTTTACCTGATCAAGATATAGGGCTTACGGCGGAGGTGACCGGTCAATAGGGGATGCTTACTACTTCAAGGCTCCGAGTCCCACATCCGGTATATCCAGGGGTCTGTGTTTCCCAACTCTCTATTTTGTATTGTGTGTATGAGTTGTAAGATTGATCACTTTTCGTTATCTTCACCTTTCATGAATATGCAATGCTCGATATATCAGCTCTTTTATGATGGATGTTCATTCACTATTCTTTCATTATGCTAGATATAACGATTAGGGTGTAAAAAAGTGAAGATACAAACAGTGACCAATTTCAATCTAAACAATGAAATTATGTGATATATATACATGTATATATATATATATATATATATATATATATATATATATATATATTTATATATATACATACATGTAAAACTTTGATCCTTATTATGGCCCCAGACTACTCCTGCGGGCCAATTTTTATTGAATCTGGACTATGTCAGGAAGCTTTCATGTGAATGTAAACTGTTCTAGGCCAGTGATTTTTCAGATTTTTTAAATGATTATCCCCATATATGTATGTAAAAGTTTGATCCTCCTATTGTCGCCTCATCTTACACTCGGGGGCCATGATTTTGATGAATTTAAATCTGCACTATGTCAGGAAGGTTTCTCGTAAATTTCAACTTTACTGGACCAGTAGTTTTTTAAGAAGATTTTTAAAGATTTCCCCAATGTAAAACGTTTATTTCCTAATGTGGTCCATCCTATCCTCGAGGGCCATGATTTTAACAAACTTCAATCTGCACTATGTCAGAAAGTTTTTATGTCAATTTCCATTTTTTTTGGCCCAGTAGTTTTTGAGAAGATTTCAAACAATTTTCCCTATATATTTCTATGTAAAGGTTTGATCCCCCCTTGTGGCACCGTCCTCGCTCCAGGGCCATGATTTTTACAAATTTGAATCTGCACTGTGTTAGGAAACTTTCATGTAAATATCAGCTGTTCTGGGTCAGTGGTTCTTGAGAAGAATATTTTAAAAGATTTTCCCTATATATGTGTACAGTGTATGTAAAACTTTGATCTCCCATTATGGCCCCATCCAACCCAGGGGGGGGGGGGGGGGGGCATGCTTTTAACAAATTTGAATCTGCATTATATCAGGAGGCGTTCACGTAAATATCAGTTTGTCTAGCTCAGTGGTTCTTGAGAGGATTTTTAAAGATTTTTGCTACATATTTGTATGTAAAATTTTGATCCCTATTGTGGACTCATCCAACTCCCGGGGCCATGATTTTAACGGACTTGAATCTGCACTATCTTAGGATGCTTTCACGTAAATGTCATCTTTTCTGTCTCAGTGGTTCTTGAGAAGAGGATTATTAAGGATTTTTCCTATATATTTCTATGTAAAACTTTGATCCCTTATTGTGGTCCGATCCAACCGCCGGGGCCATGATTTTAACAGACTTGAATCTGCACTATATCAGGAAACTTTCACGTGAATTCGTAAATTTCAGTTTTTCTGGCCCAGTGGTTCTTGAAGAGATTTTTAAATGACCCCATTAATTGTAATTATTTCTCCTTTCAAAGGGACTTGGTCCTTCATTTGCACAAACCTGAAATCCCTTTACCCAAGGATGCTTTTGGCCATGTTTGCTTGAAATTGATTACAGGGTTCTGGAGCAGAAATCGAAAATGTAAAAAAGTTTACAGACAGACGAACAGACGACAGATATTGAACAGACAGTATATTCATATGTTCAGAGTGGACACTTTTTGACCTAAAAATCAATAGGGACCCTCTTCTACTCATAACCAACCAACATATGAAATATCATAGCGATCAAGTGAATTGTTCCCAAGATATTGAGCGAACATGAGGTCTGCCGAACGACAAGTACAAAGTAACCTCGCATTTTCTTCTATGAAAGGGGCATAAGTAATTGTTTACATAATCTCATATACGGTCATATCAATTTAGAAATATATTTCTTTACCATGACATTAATGGGCTTCCATAATTCTAGAAAAAAATACAATCAGAATAATGCATTATGCTTATAAATTTACGCTCGTATATAACCAAATGTATTACGCACTTTTTAGTAGTTTTATGAGAAGGGATACATACAACATACCACAAAAGGTTTTTGACTCATTTTGTTCGCCGCGTTGTTTACTTATTTAAAAGTGTAAAATGGTTTTTAAAAAATCATCTTACACCCTATAACTAATTATTATGAAACAGCCAATTGAAATTGATCACCGAGTAATTTTTAAAACTGCCATGATATTATGATACCGTGACTAACACATGTTTTATGTACACGTCCTTTGTCACTTGATTTGTCAGATTTATGCATGTTGCACGTTTTTCATGGGTATTGGAATATGCGATTACTTGTGAGTTTTATCTTCTCCTTTGCAGTAAACGACTGATGTACTTACCCATCTAAATGCAGCGACGTTTTAGAGGCTTACGTTTGAATTATATCATATTATCGTGAAGTTAAATGTGATTATACACATGAACAATGGTATTTCCACAATTTACAGGCCCCAAAAAGGGGATGCGTATATTAAATATATTGGGCAAAATACGGTAGACCTATATGTGATAATCTATATGTGACTGTAGAATAGTCTGAAAGCGAAAACATAACAAACTAAACGTGCGTTCTTCGTCTCATCCCAGTAGATGCCCGCAGAAATAGTCACATGGTTTAGGCTTTGATACACTTTCGAAGAGGCCTCGACGGGGAGTATGATAGGTCGTAATAGATCAATACCGTTTTCAAATATTTACATGTACTATGCTTTCCAACCGAAGAAAGCGAAATTTTACTTTCTTTACTATAAAATATTTACTTACAAGTTATTTGTTTCATGTTTACGAATCTATTTTCATTCTTGATATATTTAAACACACAATTTGCTTACACCATGTATTCATGCGCAACACGTTAACTTTCTTTAATCGTATTGAGGGAACTCATTTAAATTACTATCGGATAAAACATTCTTTTTGAAGAATTTATCGATGTGTAAACTCTGGACATTTTACTCAGAAACTGAATAAAAGTGCGAAGCCCTTTTATGTTAAGTTTGTGAGTAAAATGTTTACACATCGATAATTTCTTCTAAAAGAATGCTTGATTCTTATATTTCCAATTCATTCACTTTATCAACGATTGGGAAAAATATTAATAGTTTCCCCGCACTATGTTATTTGTTGTCAGGCGTGTATGAATATATCGGGTTTTCGGATTTATTGATGTTTAAACTCTTGTTTAGCTTTATTTTTGTCCAATCAAAACAATTGTAATAAATAACATTGGAATTATATTGTTATAAAAATGCCAACATACGTGGATGATATGCCTTCAAAACTTTATGAAGCTGTTAAAAAAAGCCGACTGAAAAATCAGAAATGATGCGATATGATGGTACCGTTCCAGCATCTGCACTTGATCGCCTGTACACTGTAGGATTTTGATTGCAAGAGGTAAAACAGTATTGTGTGTGCTATTTTATCTCCTCGCATATAGGGGATATATTAATGACACAATTTGTATGTGTGTTTGTGCGTTGGGGGTGTAGTTGAGTGTGTTTTAATATTGAACTGATGGACAGTCTATACTCCACAGGCTTTTTCACTCGAGTTATTTGATACTTCACATCTAGCTTTGTTATCAAGAGATGAAACGCCCTATTGATTCCGGGGTTAAAGGTAGAAGGTTAAGGTTACATTATGAAAATTTTGTAGCCACTCATTGTGAAGGAAACCCCGCCTTGTGGAGCTCTTGTTTAAATTACTTTTGTACTTAGTAATATCTCGACTGCATCTCTTTTGGTATTTTGTGTTGACCGAATGTTTACTATTATTTGCTCGGAACACCCCGGTATTTTAATTCAAAATTCATTCAAAAAAAAAACTTTCGATAAAAGTGGACAATATCGCCATCGAAAATGTATCATGTGCAAAAATACTTGGTGTTTATATTGATAGATGTCTCACGTGGTCTGAACATGTTGAAATTTTAACCAAAAACTTGCAAACAAAATAGGTGTGTTATCTAGATTACGTTCATTCTTGTCAACTGAATTATTACTGAAAATCTTTAATACAATTGTCTTTCCTCATTTTAACTACTGTTGTACTGTTTGGGGCAATCTGAAAAAAAGGACGGTCTTTACAAATTATGCAAACTTCAAAAGAGAGCTGCTAGAGTGGAATTTAAATAGAAAGTTTTATACACTTACAACAGAAAGTGTGCAGCAACTTAGATGGATGCCTCTGTCAAACTATTTTGTATAGAGAAATATCATTCTTGTCTTCAAAGTTTTACATAGTCAAACCCCCGATTATTTAGATGTTTTTCAATATGTTCATGAAATTAGCAGTAGATCTACCAGATTAAATCAAAGTAATTCATTATATATCCAGAGAGCAAAGACACAATAGTTTAGAAGAGCTTTTACAATTTACGGTTCGTAGTTATGGAATAATATGCCAGAATTTTTAAAATATTACCCAACATTGGAAACTTTTAAATCCGCTTATCTTATAATTTTTTTTTCATTCGGGAAATTAAAACCACATAGATTTGTTTTTTTTTTTATTATTTTCAGTTTTATTTTTATTTGTTTATTTATTTATTGTGTTTTATTTTCAGTTTTAAATATGTAAATAACATACATGTATGTATACAACATACCTTCATATACTATTTTATATTGTATCTGTATAATACTGCTGTCTGTATATATGTTTTCAGGAGCACAATGTAAACTAGTTTTAAACTAATTGTGCTATCCTGTTTAAATAAAGGACATTATTATTATTATTATTATTATATTAAGCTTAATTGATCAACACTATAATGATGAAATATATTATTCGGTACACTGATTTAATGCACGAGCGCATACGTATGACTTTAAATATGGGAATTAGATCCATCAACCAAGGTTTATGTATTTTCTAACAAATATAATTTCTATACATATATTCAATAGAAATAACCAGGTAAACTCCAAAATAAAAGAGCACAGAGATGTTGTTTTATATTTAGATCTTTTTCTTTACAGAACGGAGAAGTTAATGATAAATGAACTCATATTTATTCAATTTATTCAAAAACTTTTATTTGAGAAGAAAAAATCTCTCGCTGTAGCCTTCAATTCGACTTTTAGATATATCGACGACGTTTTGTCTATTAGCAATGATAGCTTTCATTCATATGTCAATTTGATATATCCCTGTGAGCTCGAAATAAAGGACACCACAGAGTCGTCCACTTCTGTTTCATACTTGGATATTTTATTGAAAGTAAACATTAACGGCAAACTCACAACTCAACTGTATGACAAACGGGATGATTTCTGCTTCTCCATCGTCAAATTCCCATATTTATGTAGCAATATTCCATTATCAACTGCATGTGGTGTTTATATATCTCAACTGATTCGATATGCAAGAGCTTGTTCTGCGTATAGTCAGTTTTTAAATCGAGGTAAGTTACTGACAAGCAAGTTGATGGTACAGGGATTTCAACAGTCTCGATTGAAGTCAGCATTTTGCAAATTATATGGTCGTTATAACGATCTAGTTCGTCAGTACAACCTCGCATTGGGTCAAATGCTGTCTGACGTGTTTCAAACTGATTGTTAAGCCGTTCTTGGCACACTGATTTTGACTGCGGATAACTCCGTTTACCTGATCAGGATATGGGGTTCACGGCGGGTGTGACCGGTCAACAGTGGATGCATACTCCTCCTAGGCACCTGATCACACCTCTGGTGTGTCCAGGGGTCCGTGTTTGCCCAACCATCTATTTTGTATTGCTTATAGGAGTTATGAAATCGATCACTGTTCGTTATCTTCACCTTACATACATTTTATGGCAAATGGGATAATTCCAGGTTATCCATCATTAGTTCAAATATCTATGTAGCGATATTCCATCATCACGTAGTTATCGTACCGATGTATCCCAACTGATTCATTTCACTAGTGCATTTGTTTTTTCTTATGATCAATTTGGATTGTAATTTTGTAATTGTAAACTGCCTCAAACTAACATCTCAAACAATGAAGGGCGAGGATAACAGAGAGTGATCAACTTTATGAGAGATCAGATAGAATCATTTCTTCAGACGATTGAATTTGTATGAGCAACTGAAATAATTTTGCATCATTCATTATAAGATATATCACTGTTCATTGTTTTCACCTTTCATTCGATAAAGTAACACAAATCAAGACCAATTTCAAATTAACACTTTTCGTACAATTACTCTCAACGACAATATTCAATTGTCATACAAATAATCGGTATCTATATATATATATCCTTACACTATCCATAGTTTCGTCAGTGTACCGATGATTCCATTCTTTAACGTTTTATGTACTAATTAAGTTTCATTGATCAACACTACAATGATGAAATATATTATTCTGTAAACTTATTTAATACACGAGCGCATAAGTGTGGCTTTAAACATGGGAATTAGGTCCATCGACCACCATTTATTTATTTTCTAACAAATATAATTTTCATACATATATTGAATATAAATAACCCAGTGAATTCCAAAATAAAACACCACAGAGATGTTATTCTATATTTAGATATTTCTTCTTTACAAAACGGAGACGTTGATGGTAATTGAACTCATACCCTTTATGGCAAATGGGATATTTTCACGTTCTCTATCATCAGTTCCTATATCTATGTAGCGATATTTAATTATCACCTATTTACCGTACCTGTGTCTCTCAGCTGATTCATTTCATTAGCGCAATTTTTGCTTATGATCTATTTGGATTGCAATTGAGCACCGCCTCAAAATAACAAACAATGAAAGGCGAAGACAACGAAAAGTGATCAATCTCATAACTCCTATAAGCATTACAAAGCAGAGAGTTGGGCAAACACGGATCCCTGGATATACCAGAGGTGGGATCGGGTGCATAGGAAGAATAACTACCCCCTGTCGACCTGTCACACCCACCGTGAGCCCTATATCTTGATCAGGTAAACAAAATTATCCGTAGTCAAAAACAGTGTGCCAAGAACGGCCCAACAGTCGGCATGAAACACGTCAGACAGCATTGGACCCAATCTTTTATTACGCCAATATATAGATTCACATATTATCTACCTATGCTGTGAATACCAAATAATTGGCATCATTCATAAGGGAGTTACAGACATTTTAGTATTATCCAATCAAAATGAAGCGCACGTGCTAGTGCATGCAGATTGGTAATTGTGACCATTTAGATCAGTTAAGGATATCAATACCTACCTAAGACATGGATTTCAAACCATTTCCACGAACAACAAAAAGTGAGACTGATTACAAAGTTAGCGTACGAAAATCGTTTTTCACATCTACAAATGATATACTATCATCCTATAAAGGTTTCATATCGATCCCTTGTATATTCTGATTTTCCAATTTTTATACCCAAATTCTAATGCACGTGCGTGTGCGTGCATGCATGTGCGAACAAAATGACTCGTTCTGCACATTTACAAACACCATACTACCACCCTTGAAAGTTTCATATCAATACCTTTTGTAGTTTCTGGGAACACTCCCAGACACAAAAGTACCGGAGAAAAATAATAACTACACTCGATCTCGTTGCGAGCAACGAGTAGGTCTTCCATCCAATTTCTGACGAGACAGGATATTAACTGGAATAATTCAATTGGTGAAGATTGACTTGATATGAAAGGAATAATATCTACATTATTAAAAATAGAGGGATAAACAAATAAAAGATATTATTTGTCAATGATAAACAACATACGTTTTATTTTATTCACTTCCGGTATCTCGGAAGTCCATAAAACGACTAAAAAGTCCACATTGAGCGTGCAGAAATCCCCACTAAAAGTCTTGATGAAAAATACAGAATTTTTGGACAAATTCGGGTTTCTAATAATCAACTTCTGGTTGAAATAATATGACTTGTTATACTTTACTAGACGATATTATGAGCATTGGAAATGAAAAAAATGAAAAAATTACATATTTAAGCTACTTCCGGTGGACGACCGAATTGACGGAAACGGAAGTGAAACTCGTATGTTACGTATACAAGTCACTATTTAACAACCCTGAAATTTTCAAGACTCAATATTAGACCGTTTACGAAAAAATAGCCGCAGAAAATATTAACAAATATTGGACATATCTCACAAATGACAGTGAATTTTGAAAAACAAATTGACGGTGGTCTTAAAATGGATAATGTTAATAATATATGTGAAAATCATATTAAACACATGATTTACAAGCGTGATTTATGAGGACAAAGAAATAACCATTTTTTGAAGTTTTTCTCAATAAACCGGAAGTTGCTGTTTTAACTTCCGGTAAGTATTGCACTTTTGAAACTATAAAAGAAACCTTATTTCATCATGCCAATTTCGTCTCAAGCACAGAGTTTTGAAATTTGACGTTTTCTTTGTTCACTTCCGATGACGATCGGAAGTGACGGCCAAAATAATTATATGTGTATGTCACATCTGTCAAGATCTATTATCTCTAAAAGTGAAATATTTGAACGTTTATGACAAAACGCCTTGACAAAATCTCTTTTTAAAATCGAAAATCGGACATATCTCACGTATTGAAGAAACATTTTGAAAAAAAATATGGACGTTACTCTAGAAATAGATAATGTCAATAATATATGTAGCTGCAGAACTGTAGCTCTCTGAAAAAATATTTTGACATAACAGAGAGCTACAGAGCCACCCCTTATAAAAACCTTCGATTTACGGCGCACAAAAAGCTGCGCACGGTTGAGGCCTTATATCGTTGTATTCTTGAGTTGCTGTCTCATAAATTTTATATCAAAAAATTCTTAACATATTTTCCTACTATACTTGTGTCTAAACATACCTTCAAATATTCATTAAAGCCCCATACGACCTGAAAACTCCCAGCTTCCAATTATTTCGTTTGTTGACGTAGCCATGTTAGGTAGCCGGTCAATTCGAATCCTGGTTAATTTCCATACTTGCACAATAACGTCTAGATGTGAACTAATATCCTCACAAATATTTTAGCTAAATATTTTAAATAATATATCACCCCAATGCCTTTAAATAATAATTATTCAAATAGCTAAACTCACGGCAATGCGGCTTTCATTAGTCTGGTCCGGTCTCCATCCCTGCCACACGAGTGTTAAGGACTTTAGTAGCATTTTCATGAATCAAGAGTTTATTTTACCTTTAGAAAAACTTTATTTTTTTAATTTCTATAAATTATTCCTATTGATAATAAATGAAGAGCGAATACATAACATATAACGAATTTTTTGAATAGATACTAACAGCAACAGGGTACGAATTGACCGGCTACCTAACATGGCTACGTCAACAAACGAAATCATTTGAAGCTGGGAGTTTTCAGGTCGTATGGGGCTTTAATGAATATTTGAAGATATGTTTAGACACAAGTATAGTAGGAAAATATGTTAAGAATTTTTTGATATTAAATTTATGAGACAGCAACTCAAGAATACAACGATATAAGGCCTCAACTGTGCGCAGCTTTTTGTGCGCCGTAAATCGAAGGTTTTTATAAGGGATGGCTCTGTAGTTCTCTGTTATGTCAAAATATTTTTTTCAGAGAGCTACAGTTCTGCAGCTATAATATATGTGAAAATCAAATCAAAGTCTTGATTTATTAACGAGATATATAGTGACAAAGAAAGACCAATTTTTCAACATTTCTCTCCATAACGCGGAAGTTACTTTTTTTTAACAGTAAGTGTTTTTCTGGCAAATATCACTTTTCTGAAACTATTAAAGAGACCTAATCATACCATGCAAGTGTCGTTTTAGACGCATAATTTTGAATTTGACGTTTTCTTTGTTCACATCCGTTGACGAGCGAAATTGACGGCCGAATAAATGATATGCGTATGTCACAACTTGAAGTCGAGATATATCATCACTGATATATTGGACGAAATTAACGACCGGGAGTAAATATCGAAAAAAGAAAAGGAATTTAGTTCATTTTATGGTGCATCTTTCCTGAAAGTTTGATAAAAATCTGTCAGGTCATTTCCAAGAAATCGCGTGCACGAAATCGGGAAAAAAACCCAATAATAATAATAATAAAAATAATAATGACAAAAAAGAGGACAAGAAACAAAAGAATAAGAAAAAAAAGGTCTTCATTTGGAAACGGAAGACCTTAATAAGAAAGATAGTAAAAACAATATGTTCCAAAACTTTGTGTGATAATAATAAGAAAAAGAGTAAAACAATGTTCCCAAACTTAGTTCGGGAACATAATAATAATGATAATAATAATAAGAAGAAACAGAGTAAAACAGTATGTTCCCAAACTTTGTTGGGGGAATATAATGGGGGAAAAAAGATGCACAGTCTGGGATACATTGTATAGAGAATTGTTTTAAAATTTGACCTACCAAAGCAATACAAAATAGACAGTTGGGCAAACACGGACCCTGGACACACCAGAGGTGGGATCAGGTGCCTAGGAAGAGTAAACATCCCCTGTGTGATGTAAAACATCGATATTGCTTTTATTTTGTTACACATTTCGTATGGAAAAGAGAAATATTAATCTCAATTGATCAGTCAATCAAGAAATCATTTTGTTCAACAGCACTCTGACTCGGCAAACACGTACTCTGAAGTTGATTTTAAAAAGATGTTGGATGTTCTCACTAAAAATATATATCCGTAGTCTTTGGTGACCAGGTCTTCTAACGGTCTGTTAGAATTCAAATGGACACGAATTATGCTCCTTTGTTAGCTGACCTGTTTTATATTCTCATGAAGTAGAATTTATTCAAAGGATTCTACATGACAAATAACATCTTTCCTGGCCTTCAAATAGTCATTTCGATATATTGTGAAGTCGAAATAAAAGAAACCATACAGCCTTCTATTTCTGTATCGTACTTAGAAATGTTATTGAACATACATTTTAAAAGGAAACTAGGCACTCAACCTGATGAAAAACACGATGACTTCAGCTTCTCCATCGTTAACCTTGATTTATATCTATTTAGCAGTATTCAATTATCACTTTTATTAGGTATGTATGTGCCTGAATTGCTATGCTTATGATATTTTTTTTTAATCGAGGCAAGATCCTGAAAAAAAGTTTATATTGCCGGAGTCTCAACAGTCTCGATTAAAGTCAACATTTCGCAAATTATATGCTCGTTACAACGATCTAATTTACCAGTACAACCTGTCGTTGAGTCAACTTATGTCTAATATGTTCCATACTAATTGTTAGGCCATTCTTTACACATTGACGTTGACTACGGATCACTCCGATTATAGGGCTCATGGTGGATGTGACCGGTCGACAGGGGATACTTAGTCGGTCAATAGGGAATGCTTACCCTTCTTAAACACCTGTTCCCATGTCTGGTTTACCCAGGGGTCAATGTTTCTCCAATTCTTAATTTTACATTGCTTATAATACATCCAGATATAAGATTCAACACTGTTCAACATTGTCTATTATCTTCAATTCCTCTGCATACAAATAATTGTTATGTATACATATATACTTACAGTTCCTGTATCTTCGTCAATGCATCAAAGATTCCATTTGGTAACGTTGCTATGTCATTGTTACCCAAGTTTCTGAATGAAAAATATTTCCTGATTAATCTTAATTGATCAACGCTCAAAGGATGAAATATATAATTTTCTAAAATGATTCAATACGCAAATGCATGATATTTGCAGTAAACAAGTAGTTTAAATCTATCATGAATGGCTTGTCTATATTCTAAAAATTATATTTTCCATTTGGTCGAGGCCTCTGCTGGTGGACTGTTAGTCCCCGAGGGTCTCTACAGTCCAGTAGCTAAGTACTTCGTTACTAGCTTGAAAATACGGAAGCATATTTAATTGCTGTTATAAAATTTAGAAATTCATTTCAAAATTAAAGATTATCTCCCTCATGCATAGCTCTTATCCTTAGACGAATTTGACTCCACTTTTTGGGCACGCTGTTTTTGGCTATAATAGCTCTAAAACTTCATTGTTATTTCGGATTTCAAACATTTCAGTTGAGTATCACTGGAGAGATATTATTTGTCGAAATGCGCATCTGGTGCATCAAAATTGGTACCGTATAAATTTTACATTATGACCCCTGGGTCGAGGCCTCTGCTGGTGGACTGTTAGTCCCCGAGGTTCTATACAGCCCAGTATTTAAGTACTTCGTTATTAGCTTAAAAATACGGATGTATATTTAATTGGTACCGTATAAGTTTTATATTGATCAGAAAGTTTCCAGTCAACTCGATCTAAAAGCATTACATAATTTTTAACACACACCTCTATCTGTGATTTATATCTGAATATCTCTCTCTTTTTTTTTATTATAATTATTTTTTTTTTCCATATTCACATAATCATCAGTAATAGTTATGAAGATACATATTAATCATTTTATACATTCTCACACTCTTTCACACTACTAGTTCAGCATTATTGGTTGAATACTTCTTATTCTAGGTTACAGATCAAAAATAATGTTCCAGTTTTCCCAAAGTCTGTCAAATTTCAAAACTTCACATGATTTAATTGCTACAGATTTTTCAACTTTGTATTTGAAAGAAAGATAATATATCAGCCCAGTGATATGAGGAATTTTGTTTTGTTTTGAACAATTGAAACATATTGTTTGGTATTCATAATTATGAAATTAACAACTTTATTACACAAACTGAGAGGTGTTTCACCCAAAATAACATTACTAACATTAAAACGAATTCTTTTTTATGCTTTTTCTGAAAATATGCATGCAAAGATTATTCCACAGTGCTAAAGTATAAGAACAAGACATAAACATATGTTGCATTGTTTCTACATTTTCTTTACAAAACGAACAACAGTCATTTGAAATTATACTGATTTTCTTGGGGTAATATTTCGTAGGAAAAAGCTGGTAAAGAATTCGGTACTGCAACCACTGAACTTGGGTATCAGTACTTGTTTTAAAACAAACTTTAAACAGGTCTTTGACAGAAACATTGCCTTCTAAATGTAAAACTTGTACGGTACCAATTTTGATGCACCAGATGCGCATTTCGACAAATAATGTCTCTTAAGTGATGCTCAACCGAAATGTTTGAAATCCGAAATAACTATGAAGTTTTAGATCTAAATATAGCCAAAAACAGCGTGCCAATCAAGTGGACAGATAATTCAGTGTTCCAGTTTTGAATTGATTTGGGTATGAGATCATTACTATTTATCATATCATATAACACTCTGGAACATTTATCATTCAACAGTATAAATTCAAAGTAAAAAGGAATAAATGGTATACAATTTTCTTTAACATCTGATCTCTTAACAGACAAAGTCTTTAAAAACTTAGATATAGTACTGGTAATACTGTTGTATTGCATTGTACATACATTTGCTAGTCTAAATTTTTGTGAAAAATCTTGCAGTAATAAAAAAATTCCATCTTTATCTAAAAAGTCTCCAATTATTTTCACACCATGTTGATACCATGTTTTAACATAAATGTCTTTATTACCAACACACATATTTGTGTTATGCCATACTGGAATAGAGTTTTTGCATGAAATACTTTTCATCCATTGCTCGAATCATTGCTAACCATGATTGAAAAACATCACGCCAAAAATCATTGCTATGGTTTATAATAGTATAAATATATTCATCTCCAAAATTTATAAATTTTTTTACCACCTCACTGCCATGTACTGCCAAAGATTATCCACCCATGGTTTGTGACTGTTTGTTAATCTTTTAATCCAAGAACATTTTAAAGACATTATAAAATTGTTCACCTCAACCATTTTCACGCAACCTTTTAAGTAATCTTAGGTGACAATTTGTCTCTTGACCTTGTCAATCTTTGAATTCCATATAAATTAAAAAAAAACAGTTATTCAGAAAAGACAAGATATCTTTATCAGGATTTGGTAGTGTAATAAACAGATGGTTTAGCTTAGGTAAAATCAGTGATTTCGTGACTGTGACTCGACCAATGGGAGTGAGTATTCTTCTATTCCACTGGCGTATCAACGCTTTAATTTTTGGTATCTGAATATTATAATTTAAATCGACTATTTTTTTTTCATATCCACAGAAAATTCTATTCCTAGTAAGTTGAAAGTAGTGCATCCCCACTCTAGTTTCCATCTTGTGTGGTGATATACTTGACTAGAGAATTTTTCAGAGCCTATCCAAACAATTTTTGTTTTTGAGCTGTTTATTTTTAATCCAGAGAAACTTGATTAGTAATCTATAGTGTCAAGTGCAGCAAAAAGAGATTTTGTTGAACCATCAAGAGCCAAAGTTGTGTCGTCAGCATATTGGGAAATGTTGTGTTCCTTACCATTTACTATTATACCTTTGATATATGTATTCTGTTTCACAAGAATAGCTAAAATTTCTGCACAAAGAATAAATAAATAAGGAGGAATAGGGTCGCCTTGTCTACAGCCTCTCTGTATATCAAATTGCTCTGATAGGAAACCACTTTGTAATACAGATGCTTTAATATTTGTATTTAAGGTTTTTATCCAAGTAATTATGCAATCCCCAAAACCAAAATAACTTAAAACCTTATATATAAAATTCAAAATCTATCAGTACAAGTAAACCTGGTGTGTTGCTGGATTCAGTGAAAGACATGAGATCATACACATACCTACTGTTTTCTCCTATGTACCGGCCTTTTATAAACCCAGACTGAGTTTCCGATATCAAATAATCTAAGGTAGATTTTATTCTATAACTGAGACACCCCGATATAAGTTTATCAAGCACATTTGGAAGAGTAATTGAACGTCAGTTTTTCAGAAATTGTCTGGCTTTGTCATCTTTTGGCAAACATGTAATAATCCCCAGTCTTTGTGATAAAGGGAGTTCCTTTTTCTCAAAAATATTATTAACAGCTGATACAATGTGGTTTTTGAGGTCCTTCCAAAACAATTTAAAAAATTCTACGGTGGAGCCATCACTTCCTGGTGATTTATTATTTTTCATATTTTTAAGAACTATATATATTTCACTTTCAGATATCTTGTCATCCAAAGAGTTTGAAGCTGTCTTGTCTAACCTAGGGGTGTCCGAGACATTTATGATATCTTCCAAATTTATATCTAAGAGATCTGAATCTTTACATGTGTAAAGAGTTTCATAAAAATCTTTGACATGATGAAGAATATCCGCTTGGTCATATATGACCTGATCTTTATGTGTTTCTACTTTTTTGATAGTTTTGTCTAAAAAATTACGGGATTCTAAAGAACAGACATATTTACTAGGTTTTTCCCCTTCTTCTAACCATTTAGCCCGCGATCTAATGATGTGACCTTATAATTTTTCCTTCCTTACAATTTCAAGTTCAACCTTTTTTTCCTCTAAAAGTTTAAAATTAATGTTATAGTCCGACTCTATGATTTCAATCTCTTCCAGTAATTTTTTTTCAAGCCTGTCTCTTTCTTTTTTCTTAAAAGAAGACTGTGAAATTGTTATACTTCGAATTTCCATGAGAACTTCGAGAAAAATACTATGATTGTTGTCTGTATTGAATCTCTCTCTTTATTGATTTGGGATGTTAATGGTAAACGAACACATAAGGTTTACGGCAGCTAAGAAAAATGAAGGCCCGTCACCATCCTATATGTATATAGAAATATCCCACTATCACTTGGGTATGGTATCTACGTTCCTCAAATGTTTCGAAAAACAAGCGCATTAGTGTTTGGCTAATTTTGGTTTGTAATTCCGCATTGACTCAAAACAATTTACCAACTTAAAGTTTAAATGTATGCACGGGTGGCAACACCTTATAATCAAATTTGCCCTATAACGTGAACCAATGTTGAAAAGTGACTGTCGCATTAAATTCTCCTTTTCGGAACCTCTTTTCACTGTGCCCTAATTGGAACCTAACTTGATTGGACTTTAAACCACCAACCCGTGCGGAATTCAGTTTGGACACGGCAGTCTAGTAGGATTGACGTTTTCATACTTCTCTGCATATCAGTTTGTATTGATCAACAAACCTTTTCCGATTATATGCATGGCGTATACATGATACAGCATATGATCCAGCTTTTCTGAGGTAAGGTGTTTTATTTACTATTCAGCAGCTTGTGTATTGTTTTATGTTATTTTAACTGTCCTAAAACATCCAGTTACCGAGGTCCTTAGTGTTAACTTAATTCCATGCATGTGATTTTCATTCGTTTCAAAATGGTACTAATCTAAACAAGTGTTCAGTGTATGGTGCAGTATTATAGTCATAAAGTAGATTTTGTCCAATATCTGTAAATGCATAGCAAAGCAATGTAAAACTTCAATGTCTTTATGGAGTCTTTCCAATAGACAAAAGTATAAATGTATTGTCTTAAACAGAAGACATGTCGAGGATGTTATCTGCAAATAAGATAATTTTATGTGTGTATTTATTTGTAATGTAATGCCACTCAGAGCGTATAAATAATATATTACATTTTATGGATGTGTATCAAAACAGGTCCTCTCCCTGTGGTCTACTACAGTTACCTTCATATAACCAGTGTATGCAGGACGTGAAGAGTAATCGTATAGTACAAGGACAACCAAACTCCAGGAATGGGTATCTCCATCAAACCCACAGATGTCTTCGCTAATGAGCCAAGATCAAAGACACTTGTGGAATTAGGATTATGTTCTTTATGAGATATTGTACATAATAAACTCTTTATATCTACATTGTGACTTTTGAATGTGTTAGCTTGATATGGTTACACCCAGTTCGTCCATCTGTGATAGTGACCAGTACATTCTTAGAACTATGGTTGTTAGATTGTCAACTTTACATTTAGGTATATCAACCACGTTTTACCTATTAACAAAATCATTTTCATTCATACATCGATTCGATATATCAAAAAAAACCAAAAGAAATAAAAACACCACATATACCTCTACACCTGCTTCGTACTTGTGTAATAATTGACCACACGCAAAACAAGAATTTGCTTCAGTTGAGAGATATGGACATCATATGAAGGTGATACTAGAATATTACTACATAAATAGGGGAAGTTGACGATGGAAAAGGTGAACTCATCCTGTTTGTCATACAGTTGAATTGTCAGTTTGCCGTTAAAATTGACATGAATTATTACATCTAGTGTAATTCTATAGATCCGCCATATTTCTCTGATAATCCGCCATAGTAGTTTGGTATTATGTCGTTATATGTATCAGTTTCGCATGGTATACAATGTATAAGGGGACGGGTTTCGCTACGCTTCACTTCACACCAGCGTCTTCGATTTACCTGTGTGAGTAGCTTCGACAGGTAACAAGTACATCTCCGATACTAAATTATAGGACATTAAACTTTGAAACTATTTGATGTACTCAATATTAGACTATATTGATAGCATTTTCATCAATGTATTTCGTGGATTTAAGAATAACTCGTCATTTTGATAGAATACATATCTCTTGATACCTTGTCGGAATGGTTCAAAAGTATAATAGGAGTATCAAAATCCAGCATTAGGCACATCCAAACGAAAGTACGTACAATCTATTTTTTCCGTGTAAACCAGAATTAATTAAAGAATTAGATAGCTTACCTCATAACAAGTTTTTTGTAATATTTCATTTAAAATAAAACACTAGTTTTTGTTAATGATTAACAGACAGAGTTGAATTTTGATCATAAAATGGACATAGAACATTTCATTTGAGAGGAGTTTGAATTTATTTCAAAATTAAAATGTTTTTGGACATAGAACACTTAGGTGTAAATAAACGAATTTTTTTTCACTCTTTGGACTTAAAAATACTTTCTTTACAACTGAAAACAATATGACACATTTCTAATGCATTTTATTGAAAAAAAGTCAATTCAAACATTTTTAAAAAATCAAAACACTAATAACAATATCAAAAACTATTTAGAACATTATATTAAACTGTGTAGCTCTTTGGACTCAGAAATTCATTTTGTTCAAATGAATGAAAGGTGAAGATAACGAACAGCGATAAATCTCAGAACTCCTAGAAGCAACACAAAATAGATAGTTAGGCAAACACGGACCCCTGGACACACCAGAGGTGGACTCAAGTGCCTAGGAGGAGTAAACATCCCATGTCGACCGGTCAAACTCGCCGTGAGCCCAATATAATGTGAAGCATTTTAAATGCAGCTTAAAGTCAATTAAAACATTTTTGAAAAATCAAAACTACAACATCAAAAGTAATTTTCAATACAATGTAAATGGCAACGATAATAAACTCTTTCCACACAATTTGATTTTAGGATATTCATATTACCTGTATACAAAAATCGAATAATTTATAGAATTAATTTTTCCTTTGTAATTTTAAACAATATATACATGTAAAAAAACAACTTGTTTTTAAGATGATAAAATAGAATAAATTTCAAACGAATAAATCAAATTAGATTTAATTGGCAGGAACATATTGTAAACTTGCCTATTCTGCGAATCAAATCATTTATTTGGAATGTATTCCTGTAACACAATGAACACAGTCAATGTCCATTAGCGACGAGCAGTGATCATAAATCATGACAAAGCACTAAATTATATTTTTGTCACTTAAACACACAAAAATGATCGTTTTGTAAACAACACAACTCACACACACATTATCTACTTTAACTCTAACAGTACCTATGTATGTATAATTTCACTTCTTTTGGTTTTTTTGATAATTTGCATGACATTTCAAAATATCCCTTGCCTTGTGCAGGCATACATTTCAGCATTGACACATACTATTTCTTTCTTCTTGGCAAGACGGTGAGTTTCTTCGACTTCAAAAATTAATTCACATTCAGAAAATCCTTCAATCCATATATCCAAATCCTAAATTGTTAGGGCGAGGCGGGATAGAGGTCGATGCAGTTCAAAACCAGGTATTTTTTTCTGTCTTATAGACAAAAAGGCGACCACTTCGATTATTCTAATTTTGCATGTAAACAAGGAAAAATAATGTGTGCATAAAGTCCAGTTTAAGTATCAGAATAGTATATTTCATTCAAACTTGAAAATAAACATTAAATTAACTTTATTCGTTCCTGTCTTGTACTATAATAATCTTTATTTAAGAAATGAAATTTCACTTTAAAAAACAATCAGCCTGAAAATCTGCATATGATAATTGTTAAAAGTAGTTTTTAAATACAATTTTCTATATTACATATGGATATTATATTCTCCAAACTCCTCGTGTGGTTTTTAATGTCGATAATAATTTTAACAGTGTCCAACTTTTATCAAGATTAAAGAGATTCATTGCGTTTGAACAAAAGCAGAATAAACTTTTTGAAAAGAGATATATGTATTCTGCATTTTCAATGTTAAATTTAGTATATATTTGCAATTAACACATTTCAATTATTTTTCTTCTTCTCTTTTTTCACTTTGTTTTTTACATTTCTTAAGTTTCACAAGTTTAAACGATCGGAATCTGTAAAATGTTATTTTCACGGTTTTCAGTAACTCTAATGATCAAGTGTGAAAATAAATGTGACACCGTAATCGTAAACAGGAATACAACTTTTAAAGTTTAGGCATTGCTTTGTTAAATCAACCACAGAGAAAAAGTAATTTATTGTATGAATTTTGTTAAATCAACATCAAAGTCGTTCGACTCACGATCGTATTACCAGATATCTCTCGATATTTTACATTGCTTATAGGTGTTATAAGATTGCTCGTTGTTCATTATCTTCAACGTTCATGTTTTTTATTCATATAGAAAGCATTTGTATACATTTTTACTTTTATTCTTATCCGTATGATGGTTTCAAGGACCTTCAACCATCTGATGTAAGTATGCTATTCATTTTTTGTAAACATTCATATAATGTATGTTTGAAAACAGATTTAGCAAACAAACAAAAACGCACAGTAAATCTATTCATAAAATAATGTATAACATACGTATTCGAATATGTAACGCAAGTGCTCATGTGTACATGTGTCATATTTGTTTGTACAATATGTATAGTATGTGGTCAGAATGCGTGTCTGGTTTGTAATGTATGTGTCAGGTATGTGAACTGTATGTATTATTTGAGAACAGATACATTTAATGGCTTAAATATATTCTCAATAACCTGCAGTGCATTATCTATATCAATGTTATTCATGAAATGATACACAACCACTGCTATTTCATAGTTTTTAAAGGGAATCATGGATAAGTGTGTATAGAAATAGTATATATTTGGTGCTATTTACATTATGTTATCAAACAGGAAATAATGTTTTAAAGTTTTTCTAATTTTCATTACTCTCTGTTGTATTCACCCTTGCATTGTAAAGAATTGGTATCTATATCATGATTTTGATAAAATTAAATCTGCACTATGTCAGGAAGATTTCTCGTAAATTTCAACTTTACTGGACCAGTAGTTTTTTTTAGAAGATTTTTAAAGATTTCCCCTATGTAAAACGTTGATTTCCTTATGTGACCCATCCTATCCTCGAGGGCCATGATTTTAATAAACTTCAATCTGCACTATGTCAGAAAGCTTTCATGTCAATGTCCATTTTTTTTGGCCCAGTAGTTTTTGAGAAGATTTCAAACAATTTTCCCTATATATTTATATGTAAAGGTTTGATCCCCCTTGTGGCCCCGTCCTCGTTCCAGGGCCATGATTTTTACAAATTTGAATCTGCATTGTGTTAGGAAACTTTCATGTAAATATCAGCTGTTCTGGGTCAGTGGTTCTTGAGAAGAAGATTTTAAAAGATTTTCCCAATATATTTGTACAGTGTATGTAAAACTTTGATCCCCTATTGTGGCCCCATCCAACCCCAGGGGGCATGCTTTTAACAAATTTGAATCTGCATTATTTCAGAAGGCGTTGACGTAAATATCAGTTTGTCTAGCTCAGTGGTTCTTGAGAAGATTTTTAAAGATTTTTGCTACATATTTGTATGTAAAACTTTGATCCCTGTTGTGGACTCATCCAACTCCCGGGGCCATGATTTTAACAGACTTGAATCTGCACTATATCAGGAAACTTTCACGTGAATTCGTAAATTTCAATTTTTCTGGCCCAGTGGTTCTTGAGGAGAAGATTTTTAAATGACCCCATTAATTGTAATTATTTCCCCTTTCAAAGGAGCATGCCCCTTCATTTGCACAAACCTGAAATCCCTTTACCCAAGGATGCTTTTGGCCATGTTTGGTTGAAATTGATTCCAGGGTTCTGGAGCAAAAGTCGAAAATGTAAAAAAGTTTACAGACAGACGGACAGACGACATATATTGAACGGACAGTATATTCATATGTTCAGAGTGGACACTTTTTGACCTAAAAATCAATAGAGACCCTCTTCTACTCATAACCAACCAACATATGAAATATCATAACGATCACGTGAATGGTTCCCAAGATATTGAGCGAACATGAGGTCTGCCGAACGACAAGTACAAAGTAACCTCTCTTTTTCTTCTTTGAAAGGGGCATAAGTAATTATTTACATAATCATATATAACTCCAGACATTTTACTCACAAACTGAATAAAAGTGCGAAGCACTTTTATATTAAGTTTGTGAGTAAAATGTTTACACATCGATAAATTCTTCTAAAAGAATGCTTGATTCTTATAATTCCAATTCATTCACTTTATCAACGATTGCAAAAAAATTGAATAGTTTCCCCGCACTACGTTATTTGTTTTCAGGCGTGTACGAATATATCGGGTTTTCGGATTTATTGATGTTTAAACTCTTGTTTAGCTTTATTTTTGTCCAATCAAAACAATTGTAATAAATAACATTGGAATTATATTGTTATAAAAATGCCAACATACTTGGATGATATGCCTTCAAAACTTTATGAAGCTGTTAAAAAAGCCGACTGAAAAATCAGAAATGATGCGAGATGATGGTACCGTTCCAGCCTCTGCACTTGATCGCCTGTACACTGTAAGATTTTAAGTGTAAGAAGTGTGTGCTATTTAATCTCCTCGAATATAGGGGATATATTAATGACATTATTTGTATGTGTGTTTGTGCGTTGGGGGTGTAGTTGAGTGCGTTTTAATATTGAGCTGATAGACAGTCTATACTACACAATCTTTTTCACTCGAGTTATTTGATACTTCACATCTAGCTTTGTTATCAAGAGATGAAGAGCCCTATTGATTCCGGGGTTAAAGGTAGAAGGTTAAGGTTACATTATGAACATTTTGTAGCCACTCATTGTGAAGGAAACCCCGCCTTGTGGAGCTCTTGTTTAAATTACTTTTGTACTTAGTAATATCTGGACTGTATCTCTTTTGGTATTTTGTGTTGACCGAATGTTTACTATTATTTGCTCGGAACACCTCGGTATTTTAATTCAAAATTCATTCAAAATTTTTTTTTCGATAAAAGTGGACAATATCGCCATCGAAAATGTATCATGTGCAAAAGTACTTGGTGTTTATATTGATAGATGTCTCACGTGGTCTGAACATGTTGAAATTTTAACCAAAAGTCTTGCAAACAAAATAGGTGTGTTATCTAGATTACGTTCATTCTTGTCAACTGAATTATTACTGAAAATGTTTAATACAATTGTTTTTCCTCATTTTAACTACTGTTGTACAGTTTGGGGCAATATGAAAAACAAGGACGGTCTTTACAAATTATGCAAACTTCAAAAGCGAGCTGCTAGAGTGGAATTTAAATAGAAAGTTAAATACACCTACAACAGAAATGATGCAGCAACTTAGATGGATGCCTCTGTCAAACTATTTTGTATAGGGAACTATCATTCTTGTCTTCAAAGTTTTACATAGTCCAACCCCCGATTATTTAGATGTTGTTCAGTATGTTCATGAAAATAGCAGTAGATCTACCAGATTAAGTCAAAGTAATTCATTATATATCCAGAGAGCAAAGACACAATAGTTTAGAAGACCTTTTACAATTTACGGTTCGTAGTTATGGAATAATATGCCAGAATTTTTAAAATATTACCCAACATTTGAAACTTTTAAATCCGCTTATCTTAGAATTTTTTTTTCATTCGGGAAATTAAAACCATATAGATTTGTTTTTGATTATTTTCAGTTTTATTTTTATTTGTTTATTTATTGATTGTGTTTTATTTCCAGTTTTAAATATGTAAATAACTTACATGTATGTATACAACATACCTTCATATACTATCTTATGTTGTATCTGTATAATACTGCTGTCTGTATATATGTTTTCAGGACCACAATGTAAACTAGTTTTAAACTCATTGTGCTATCCTGTTTAAATAAAGGACATTATTATTATTATTATTATTATATTAAGCTTAATTGATCAACACTATAATGATGAAATATATTTTTCGGTACACTGATTTAATGCACGAGCGCACAAGTATGACTTTAAATATGGGAATAACATCCATCAACCAGGGTTTATGTATTTTCTAACAAATATAAGTTCTATACATATATTCAATAGAAATAACCAGGTCAACTCCAAAATAAAACAGCACAGATATGTTATTCTATATTTAGATTTTTTTTCTTTACAGAACGGAGAAGTTAATGGTAATTGAACTCATATTTATTCAATTTATTCAAAACCTTTTATTTGAGAAGAAAAACATCTCTCGCTGTGGCCTTCAATTCGGCTTTTAGATATATCGATGACGTTTTGTCTATTAGCAATGATAGCTTTCATTCATATGTCGATTTGATATATCCCTGTGAGCTCGAAATAAAGGACACCACAGAGTCGTCCACTTCTGCTTCATACTTAGATATTTTATTGAAAGTAAACATTGACGGCAAACTGACAACTCAACTGTATGACAAATGGGATTATTTCTGCTTCTCCATCGTCAACTTCCCACATTTATGTAGCAATATTCCATTATCACCTGCATATGGTGTTTATATATCTCAACTGATTCGATATGCAAGAGCTTGTTCTGGGTATAGTCAGTTTTTAAATCGAGGTAAGCTACTGATAAACCAGTTGATGGTACAGGGATTTCAACAGTCTCGATTGAAGGCAGCATTTCACAAATTCTATGGTCGTTATAACTATCTACTTCGTCAGTACAACCTCACATTGGGTCAAATGCTGTCTGACGTGTTTCATACCAATTGTTAAGCCGTTCTTGGCACACTGATTTTGACTGCGGATAACTCCGTTTACCTTATCAGGATATAGGACTCACGGCGGGTGTGACCGGTCAACAGTGGATGCTTAGACCTCCTAGGCACCTGTTCCCAGCTCAATTGTGTCCAGGGGTCCGTGTTTGCACAACTATCTATTTTTTATTGCTTGTAGGAGTTATGAAATTGATCACTGTTCGTTATCTACACGTTACATACACTTTATGGCAAATGGGATAATTCCAGGTTATCCATCATTAGTTCAAATATCTATGTAGCGATATTCCATCATCACGTAGTTATCGTACCGATGTATCCCAACTGATTCATTTCACTAGTGCATTTGTTTTTTCTTATGATCAATTTGGATTTTAATTTTCAGTGCCTCAAAATAGCATCTCAAACAATGAAGGACGAGGATAACGGACAGTTATCAATTTTATGAGAGATCAGATAGAATCATTTTTTCAGACGATTGAATTTGTATGAGCAACTGAAATAATTTTGCATCATTCATTATAAGATATATCACTGTTCGTTGTCTTCACATTTCATTGGGTAAAGTAACACATATCAAGGCCAATTTCAAATTTACACTGTTCGTACAATTACTCTTACACTGTTCGTACAATTACTCTTACACTGTTCGTACAATTACTCTCAACGACAATATTGAATTGTCATACAAATAATCGGTATCTATATATATATATCCTTACACTATCCATAGTTTCGTCAGTGTACCGATGATTCCATTCTTTAACGTTTTATGTACTAATTAAGTTTCATTGATCAACACTACAATGATGAAATATATTATTCTGTAAACTGATTTAATACACGAGCGCATAAGTATGGCTTTAAACATGGGAATTAGGTCCATCGGCCACCATTTATTTATTTTCTAACAAATATAATTTTCATATATATATTGAATATAAATAACCCAGTGAATTCCAAAATAACACACCGCAGAGATGTTATTCTATATTTAGATATTTCTTCTTTACAGAACGGAGACGTTGATGGTAATTGAACTTGAAACACAAATTGACGGTGGTCTTAAAATGGATAATGTTAATAAGATATGTGAAAATCATATTAAACACATGATTTACAAGCGTGATTTATGAGGACAAAGAAATAACCATATTTTGAAGTTTTTCTCAATAAACCGGAAGTTGCTGTTTTAACTTCCGGTAAGTATTGCACTTTTGAAACTATAAAAGAAACCTTATTTCATCATGCCAATTTCGTCTGAAGCACAGAGTCTTGAAATTTGACGTTTTCTTTGTTCACTTCCGATGACGATCGGAAGTGACGGCCAAAATAATTATATGTGTATGTCACATCTGTCAAGATCTATTATCTCTAAAAGTGAAATATTTGAACATTTATGACAAAACGCCTTGACAAAATCTCTTTTTAAAATCGAAAATCGGACATATATCACGTATTGAAGAAACATTTTGGAAACAAAATGGACGTTACTCTAGAAATAGATAATGTCAATAATATATGTGAAAATCAAATCAAAGACTTGATTTATTAGCGAGATATATAGTGACAAAGAAAGACCAATTTTTCAACATTTCTCTCCATAACGCGGAAGTTACTTTTTTTAACAGTAAGTGTTTTTCCGGCAAGTATCACTTTTCTGAAACTATTAAAGAGACCTAATCATACCATGCAAGTGTCGTTTTAGACGCACAATTTTGAATTTGACGTTTTCTTTGTTCACTTCCGGTGACGAGCGAAATTGACGGCCGAATACATGATATGCGTATCTCACAACTTGAAGTCGAGATATATCATCACTGATATATTGGACGTAATTAACGACCGGAAGTAAATATCGAAAAAAGAAAAGGAATTTAGTTCATTTTATGGTGCATCTTTCCTAAAAGTTTGATAAAAATCTGTCAGGTCATTTCCAAGAAATCGCGTGCACGAAATCGGGAAAAAACAATAATAATAATAATAAAAATAATAATGACAAAAAAGAGGACAAGAAACATAAGAATAAGAAAAAAAGGTCTTCATTTGGAAACGGAAGACCTTAAAAAGAATGAGAGTAAAAACAATATGTTCCAAAACTTTGTGTGATAATAATACGAAACAGTAAAACAATGTTCCCAAACTTAGTTCGGGAACATAATAATAATGATAATAATAATAAGAAGAAACAGAGTAAAACAGTGTGTTCCCAAACTTTGTTGGGGGAATATAATGGGGGAAAAAAGATGCACAGTCTGGGATACATTGTATAGAGAATTGTTTTAAAATTTGACCTACCAAAGCAATACAAAATAGACAGTTGGGCAAACACGGACCCTGGACACATCAGAGGTGGGATCAGGTGCCTCGGAAGAGTAAGCATCCCCTGTGTGATGTAAAATATCGATATTGCTTTTATTTTGTTACACATTTCGTATGGAAAAGAGAAATATTAATCTCAATTGATCAGTCAATCAAGAAATCATTTTGTTCAACAGCACCCTGACTCGGCAAACACGTACTCTGAAGTTGATTTTAAAAAGATGTTGGATGTTCTCACTAAAAATATATATCCGTAGTCTTTGGTGACCAGGTCTTCTAACTGTCTGTTAGAATTCAAATGGACACGAATTATGCTCCTTTGTTAGCTGACCTGTTTTATATTCTCATGAAGTAGAATTTATTCAAAGGATTCTACATGACAAATAACATCTTTCCTGACCTTCAAATAGTCATTTCGATATATTGTGAAGTCGAAATAAAAGAAACCATATAGCCTTATATTTCTGTATCGTACTTAGAAATGTTATTGAACATACATTTTAAAAGGAAACTAGGCACTCAACCTGATGAAAAACACGATGACTTCAGCTTCTCCATCGTTAACCTTGATTTATATCTATTTAGCAGTATTCAATTATCACTTTTATTAGGTATGTATGTGCCTGAATTGCTATGCTTATGATATATTTTTTTTAATCGAGGCAAGATCCTGAAAAAAAGTTTATATTGCAGGAGTCTCAACAGTCTCGATTAAAGTCAACATTTCGCAAATTATATGCTCGTTACAACGATCTAATTTACCAGTAAAACCTGTCGTTGAGTCAAATTATGACTAATATGTTCCATACTAATTGTTAGGCCATTCTTTACACATTAACGTTGACTACGGATCACTCCGATTATAGGGCTCATGGTGGATGTGACCGGTCGACAGGGGATACTTAGTCGGTCAATAGGGAATGCTTACCCTTCTTAAACACCTGTTCCCATGTCTGGTTTACCCAGGGGTCCATGTTTCTCCAATTCTTAATTTTACATTGCTTATAATACATTCAGATATAAGATTCAACACTGTTCAACATTGTCTATTATCTTCAATTCCTCTGCATACAAATAATTGTTATGTATACATATATACTTACAGTTCCTGTAGCTTCGTCAATGCATCAAAGATTCCATTTGGTAACGTTGTTATGTCATTGTAACCCAAGTTTCTGAATGAAAAATATTTCCTGATTAATCTTAATTGATCAACGCTCAAAGGATGAAATATATAATTTTCTAAAATGATTCAATACGCAAATGCATGATATTTGCAGTAAACAAGTAGTTTAAATCTATCATGAATGGCTTGTCTATATTCTAAAAATTATATTTTCCATTTGGTCGAGGCCTCTGCTGGTGGACTGTTAGTCCCCGAGGGTTTCTACAGCCCAGTAGCTAAGTACTTCGTTACTAGCTTGAAAATACGGAAGCATATTTAATTGCTGTTATAAAATTTAGAAATTCATTTCAAAATTAAAGATTATCTCCCTCATGCATAGCTCTTATCCTTAGACGAATTTGACTCCACTTTTTGGGCACGCTGTTTTTGGCTATAATAGCTCTATAACTTCATTGTTATTTCGGATTTCAAACATTTCAGTTGAGTATCACTGGAGAGACATTATTTGTCGAAATGCGCATCTGGTGCATCAAAATTGGTACCGTATCAATTTTACATTATGACCCCTGGGTCGATGCCTCTGCTGGTGGACTGTTAGTCCCCGATGTTCTATACAGCCCAGTATTTAAGTACTTCGTTATTAGCTTTAAAATACGGATGTATATTTAATTGGTACCGTATAAGTTTTATATTGATCAGAAAGTATCCAGTCAACTCGATCTAAAAGCATTACATAATTTTTAACACACTCCTCTATCTGTGATTTATATCTGAATCTCTCTCTCTTTTTTTTTAATATAATTTATTTTTTTTCCATATTCACATAATCATCAGTAATAGTTATGAAGATACATATTAATCATTTTATACATTCTCACACTCTTTCACACTACTAGTTCAGCATTATTGGTTGAATACTTCTTATTCTAGGTGACAGATCAAAAATAATGTTCCAGTTTTCCCAAAGTCTGTCAAATTTCAAAACTTCACATGATTTAATTGCTACAAATTTTTCAACTTTGTATTTGAAAGAAAGATAATATATCAGCCCAGTGATATGAGGAATTTTGTTTTGTTTTGAACAATTGAAAACATATTGTTTGGTATACATAATTATGAAATTAACAACTTTATTACACAAACTGAGAGGTGTTTCACCCAAAATAAAATTACTAACATTAAAACCAATTTTTTTTTAATGTTTTTTCTGAAAATATGCATGCAAAGATTATTCCACAGTGCTAAAGTATAAGAACAAGACATAAACATATGTTGCATTGTTTCTACATTTTCTTTACAAAACGAACAACAGTCATTTGAAATTATACTGATTTTCTTGGGGTAATATTTCGTAGGAAGAAGCTGGTAAAGAATTCGGTACTGCAACCACTGAACTTGGGTATCAGTACTTGTTTTAAAACAAACTTTAAACAGGTCTTTGACAGAAACATTGCCTTCTAAATGTAAAACTTGTACGGTACCAATTTTGATGCACCAGATGCGCATTTCGACAAATAATGTCTCTTAAGTGATGCTCAACCGAAATGTTTGAAATCCGAAATAACTATGAAGTTTTAGATCTAAATATAGCCAAAAACAGCGTGCCAATCAAGTGGACAGATAATTCAGTGTTCCAGTTTTGAATTGATTTGGGTATGAGATCATTACTATTTATCATATCATATAACACCCTGGAACATTTATCATTCAACAGTATAAATTCAAAGTAAAAAGGAATAAATGGTATACAATTTTCTTTAACATCTGATCTCTTAACAGACAAAGTCTTTAAAAACTTAGATATAGTACTGGTAATACTGTTGTATTGCATTGTACATACATTTGCTAGTCTAAATTTTTGTGAAAAATCTTGTAGTAATAAAAAAATTCCATCTTTATCTAAAAAGTCTCCAATTATTTTTACACCATGTTGATACCGTGTTTTAACATAAATGTCTTTATTACCAACACACATATTTGTGTTATGCCATACTGGAATAGAACTGAGTTTTTGCATGAAATACTTTTCATCCATTGCTCGAATCATTGCTAACCATGATTGAAAAACATCACGCCAAAAATCATTGCAATGGTTTATAATAGTATAAATATATTCATCTCCAAAATCTATCATTTTTTTTACCACCTCACTGCCATGTACTGCCAAAGAATATCCACCCATGGTTTGTGACTGTTTGTTAATCTTTTAATCCAAGAACATTTTAAAGACATTATAAAATTGTTCACCTCAACCATTTTCACGCAACCTTTTAAGTAATCTTAGGTGACAATTTGTCTCTTGACCTTGTCAATCTTTGAATTCCATATAAATAAAAAAAACCAAACAGTTATTCAGAAAAGACAAGATATCTTTATCAGGATTTGGTAGTGTAATAAACAGATGGTTTAGCTTAGGTAAAATCAGTGATTTGGTGACTGTGACTCGACCAATGGGGGTGAGTATTCTTCTATTCCACTGGCGTATCAACGCTTTAATTTTTGGTATCTGAATATTATAATTTAAATCGACTATTTTTTTTCATATCCACAGAAAATTGTATTCCTAGTAAGTTGAAAGTAGTGCATCCCCACTCTAGTTTCCATCTTGTGTGGTGATATACTTGACTAGAGAATTTTTCAGAGCCTATCCAAACAATTTTTGTCTTTGAGCTGTTTATTTTTAATCCAGAGAAACTTGATTAGTAATATATAGTGTCAAGTGCAACAAAAAGAGATTTTGGTGAACTATCAAGAGCCAAAGTTGTGTCGTCAGCATATTGGGAAATTTTGTGTTCCTTACCATTTACTATTATACCTTTGATATCTGTATTCTGTTTCACAAGAATAGCTAAAATTTCTGCACAAAGAATAAATAAATAAGGAGGAATAGGGTCGCCTTGTCTACAGCCTCTCTTTATATCAAATTGCTCTGATAGGAAACCACTTTGTAATAAAGATTCTTTAATATTTGTATTTAAGGTTTTTATCCAAGTAATTATGCAATCCCCAAAACCAAAATAACTTAAAACCTTATATATAAAATTCAAAATCTATCAGTACAAGTAAACCTGGTGTGTTGCTGGATTCAGTGAAAGACATGAGATCATACACATACCTACTGTTTTCTCCTATGTACCGGCCTTTTATAAACCCAGACTGAGTTTCCGATATCAAATAATCTAAGGTAGATTTTATTCTATAACTGAGACACCCCGATATAAGTTTATCAAGCACATTTGGAAGAGTAATTGAACGTCAGTTTTTCAGAAATTGTCTGGCTTTGTCATCTTTTGGCAAACATGTAATAATCCTCAGTCTTTGTGATAAAGGGAGTTCCTTTTTCTCAAAAATATGATTAACAGCTGATACAATGTGGTTTTTGAGGTCCTTCCAAAACAATTTAAAAAATTCTACGGTGGAGCCATCACTTCCTGGTGATTTATTATTTTTCATATTTTTAAGAACTGTATATATTTCACTTTCAGATATCTTGTCATCCAAAGAGTTTGAAGCTGTCTTGTTTAACCTAGGGGTGTCCGAGACATTTATGATATCTTCCAAATTTATATCTAAGAGATCTGAATCTTTACATGTGTAAAGAGTTTCATAAAAATCTTTGACATGATGAAGAATATCCGCTTGGTCATATATGACCTGATCTTTATGTGTTTCTACTTTTTTGATAGTTTTGTTTAAAAAATCACGGGATTCTAAAGAACAGAAATATTTACTAGGTTTTTCCCCTTCTTCTACCCATTTAGCCCGCGATCTAATGATGTGACCTTATAATTTTTCCTTCCTTACAATTTCAAGTTCAACCTTTTTTTCCTCTAAAAGTTTAAAATTAATGTTATAGTCCGACTCTATGATTTCAATATCTTCCAGTAATTTTTTTTCAAGCCTGTCTCTTTCTTTTTTCTTAAAAGAAGACTGTGAAATTGTTATACTTCGAATTTCCATGAGAACTTCGAGAAAAATACTATGATTGTTGTCTGTATTGAATCTCTCTCTTTATTGATTTGGGATGTTAATGGTAAACGAACACATAAGGTTTACGGCAGCTAAGAAAAATGAAGGCCCGTCACCATCAACTTCCTATATGTATATAGAAATATCGCACTATCACTTGGGTATGGTATCTACGTTCCTCAAATGTTTCGAAAAACAAGCGCATTAGTGTTTGGCTAATTTTGGTTTGTAATTCCGCATTGACTGAAAACAATTTACCAACTTAAAGTTTAAATATATGCACGGGTGGCAACACCTTATAATCAAATTTGCCCTATAACGTGAACCAATGTTGAAAAGTGACTGTCGCATTAAATTCTCCTTTTTGGAACCTCTTTTTACTGTGCCCTAATTGGAACCTAACTTGATTGGACTTTAAACCACCAACCCGTGCGGAATTCAGTTTGGACACGGCAGTCTAGTAGGATTGACGTTTTCATACTTCTCTGCATATCAGTTTATATTGATCAACAAACCTTTTCCGATTCTATGCATGGCGTATACATGATACAGCATATGATCAAGTTTTTCTGAGGTAAGGTGTTTTATTTACTATTCAGCAGATTGTGTATTGTTTTATGTTATTTTAACTGTCCTAAAACATCCAGTTACCGAGGTCCTTAGTGTTAACTTAATTCCATGCATGTGATTTTCATTCGTTTCAAAATGGTACTAATCTAAACAAGTGTTCAGTGTATGGTGCAGTATTATAGTCATAAAGTAGATTTTGTCCAATATCTGTAAATGCATAGCAAAGCAATGTAAAACTTCAATGTCTTTGTGGAGTCTTTCCAATAGACAAAAGTATAAATGTATTGTCTTAAACAGAAGACATGTCCAGGATGTTATCTGCAAATAAGATAATTTTATGTGTGTATTTATGTGTAATGTAACGCCACTCAGAGCGTATAAATAATATATTACATTCTATGGATGTGTATCAAAACAGGTCCTCTCCCTGTGGTCTACTACAGTTACCTTCATATAACCAGTGTATGCAGGATGTGAAGAGTAATCGTATAGTACAAGGACAACCAAACTCCAGGAGTGGGTATCTCCATCAAACCCACAAATGTCTTCGCTAATGAGCCAATATCATAGACACTTGTGGAATTAGGATAATGTTCTTTATGAGATATTGTACATAATAAACTCTTTATATCTACATTGTGACTTTTGAATGTGTTAGCTTGATATGGTTACACCCAGTTCGTCCATCTGTGATAGTGACCAGTAAATTCTTAGAACTATGGTTGTTAGATTGTCAACTTTACATTTAGGTATATCAACCACGTTTTACCTATTAACAAAATCATTTTCATTCATACATCGATTCGATATATATAAAAAAAAAGAAATAAAAAACACCACATATACCTCTACACCTGCTTCGCACTTGTGTAATAATTGACCACACGCAAAACAAGAATTTGCTTCAGTTGAAAGATATAGACATCATATGAAGGTGATACTAGAATATTATTACATAAATAGGGGAAGTTGACGATGGAGAAACTGAACTCATCCTGTTTGTCATACAGTTGAATTGTCAGTTTGCCGTTAAAATTGACATGAATTATTAAATCTAGTGTAATTCTATAGATCTGCCATATTTCTCTGATAATCCGCCATAGTAGTTTGGTATTCTGTCGTTATATGTATCAGTTTCGCATGGTATACAATGTATAAGGGGACGGGTTTCGCTACGCTTCACTTCACACCAGTGTCTTCGATTTACCTGTGTGAGTAGTTTCGACAGGTAACAAGTACATCTCCGATACTAAATTATAGGACATTAAACTTTGAAACTATTTGATGTACTCAATATTAGACTATATTGATAGCATTTTCATCAATGTATTTCGTGGATTTAAGAATAACTCGTCATTTTGATAGAATACATATCTCTTGATACCTTGTCGGAATGGATCAAAAGTATAATAGGAGTATCAAAATCCAGCATTGGGCACATCCAAACGAAAGTTCGTACAATCTATTTTTTTCCGTGTAAACCAGAATTAATTAAAGAATTAGATAGCTTACATGAGGAATGTGTCTTGGTTCTAACTGAAAAAGCTTGTAACAAAATTTTGTTTGCTTTTAAGGTTCATTATTACAACTGTATTTTAAACAAACTTGGCATTAATTCTACTTTTGGTAAGCGTAGTTATCCTTCAACTACCCTTTCCAAAGAGAAAATTCTTCAAAATCATGCTTCAGTTTTAGACACAATTGATGTACCAATTTTAGACATATTCAATATTCTAGTCAATGGTAATGTTCTATAGGCATTGTCTGAAATTTTGGGAATATGACTTCAACGTTCAGAGGTGTGTATTTTCTAATGGATTGCCATATAAATAACAAAAATCGACCTCATAACAAGTGTTTTGTAATATTTCATTTAAAATAAAACACTAGTTTTTGTTAATCATTAACAGACAGAGTTGAATTTTGATCATAAAATGGACATAGAACATTTCATTTGAGAGGAGTTTGAATTTATTTCAAAATTAAAATGTTTTTGGACATAGAACACCTAGGTGTAAATAAACGATTTTTTTTTCACTCTTTGGACTTAAAAATACTTTCTTTACAACTGAAAACAATATGACACATTTCTAATGCATTTTATTGAAAAAAAGTCAATTCAAACATTTTTTAAAAATCAAAACACTAATAACAATATCAAAAACTATTTAGAACATTATATTAAACTGTGTAGCTCTTTGGACTCAGAAATTCATTTTGTTCAAATGAATGAAAGGTGAAGATAACGAACAGCGATAAATCTCAGAACTCCTAGAAGCAACACAAAATAGATAGTTAGGCAAACATGGACCCCTGGACACGCCAGAGGTGGACTCAAGCGCCTAGGAGGAGTAAACATCCCATGTCGACCGGTCAAACTCGCCGTGAGCCCAATATAATGTGAAGCATTTTAAATGCAGCTTAAAGTCAATTAAAACATTTTTGAAAAATCAAAACTACAACATCAAAAGTAATTTTCAATACAATGTAAATGGCAACGATAATAAACTCTTTCCACAAAATTTGATTTTAGGACATTCATATTACCTGTATACAAAAATCGAATAATTTATAGAATTTATTTTTCCTTTGTAATTTTAAACAATATATGCATGTAAAAAAACCAAATTGTTTTTAAGATGATAAAATAGAATAAATTCCAAACGAATAAATCAAATTAGATTTAATTGGCAGGAACATATTGTAAACTTGCCTATTCTGCGAATCAAATCATCTATTTGGAATGTATTTCTGTAACACAATGAACACAGTCAATGTCCATTAGCGACGAGCAGTGATCATAAATCATGACAAAGCACTAAATTATATTTTTGTCACATAAACACACAAAAATGATCGTTTTGTAAACAACACAACACACACACACATTATCTACTTTAACTCTAACAGTACCTGTATATGTATAATTTCACTTCTTTTGGTTTTTTGATTATTTGCATGACATATCAAAATATTCCTTGCCTTGTGCAGGCATACATTTCAGCATGGACACATACTATTTCTTTCTTCTTGGCAAGACGGTGAGTTTCTTTGACTTCAAAAATTAATTCACATTCAGAAAATCCTTCAATCCATATATCCAAATCCTAAATTGTCAGGGCGAGGCGGGAGATAGGTCGATGTAGTTCAAAACCAGGTATTTTTTTCTGTCTTATAGACAAAAAAGCGACCACTTCGATTATTCTAATTTTGCATGTAAACAAGGAAAAATAATGTGTGCATAAAGTCCAGTTTAAGTATCAGAATAGTATATTTCATTCAAACTTGAAAATAAACATTAAATTAACTTTATTCGTTCCTGTCTTGTACTATAATAATTTTTATTTAAGAAATGAAATTTCACTTTTAAAAACAATCAGCCTGAAAATCTGCATATGATAATTGTTAAAAGTAGTTTTTAAATACAATTTTCTATATTACATATGGATATTATATTCTCCAAACTCCTCGTGTGGTTTTTAATGTCGATAATAAGTTTAACAGTGTCCAACTTTTATCAAGATTAAAGAGATTCATTGCGTTTGAACAAAAGCAGAATAAACTTTTTGAAAAGAGATATATGTACTCTGCATTTTCAATGTTAAATTTAGTATATATTTGCAATTAACACATTTCAATTATTTTTTTTCCTTCTCTTTTTTCACTTTGTTGTTTACATTTCTTAAGTTTCACAAGTTTAAACGATCGGAATCTGTAAAATTTTATTTTCACGGTTTTCAGTAACTCTAAAGATCAAGTGTGAAAATAAATGTGACACCGTAATCGTAAACAGGAATACAACTTTTAAAGTTTAGGCATTGCTTTGTTAAATCAACCACAGATAAAAAGTTATTTATTGTATGAATTTTGTTAAATCAACATCAAAGTCGTTCGACTCACGATCGTATTACCAGATATCTCTCGATATTTTACATTGCTTATAGGTGTTATAAGATTGCTCGTTGTTCATTATCTTCAACGTTCATGTTTTTTATTCATATAGAAAGCATTTGTATACATTTTTCTTTTATTCTTATCTGTATGATGGTTACAAGGACCTTCAACCATCTGATGTAAGTATGCTATTCATTTTTTGTAAACATTCATATAATGTATGTTTGAAAACAGATTTAGCAAACAAACAAAAACGCATAGTAAATATATTCATAAAATAATGTATAACATACGTATTCGAATATGTAACGCAAGTGCTCATGTGTACATGTGTCATATTTGTTTGTACAATATGTATAGTATGTGGTCAGAATGCGTGTCTGATTTGTAATGTATGTGTCAGGTATGCGAACTGTATGTATTATTTGAGAACAGATACATTTAATGGCTTAAATATATTCTCAATAACCTGCAGTGCATTATCTATATCAATGTTATTCATGAAATGATATACAACCACTGCTATTTCATAGTTTTTAAAGGGAATCATGGATAAGTGTGTATAGAAATAGTATATATTTGATGCTATTTACATTATGTTATCAAACAGGAAATAATGTTTTAAAGTTTTTCTAATTTTCATTACTCTCTGTTGTATTCACCCTTGCATTGTAAAGAATTGGTATCTATATCAAAATACTTACAGTGTATGTAAATTTGTCAAGATCGGTTGGTACCAGTGTGTATTGAATTTGAGAGCTGAACGGAAAGCACATGCCTTAGTCCTATATGTTACAGTGCGTAGCTTCAATAGAACCATTTTCTCGCAGTCTATCTACGTATCTGTCCAAGTGCTTGTTTGAAAGAGTACAGGGACAAAACCTACTGTTTTTTATTGGAAAGTCGTTGTGCCGACAAAAAATATTCAAGGAAGTTTTGTGTAGCAAGTGTAGGGCGGGTTTTCATAAGTCTCTGAGGACACCAGTTAACTACACACAAAATGATGACAGCAACATTAAAAATCACGAGAACGATGATTCTGAATAAAGTATTCAAGAACCATCTAACACTAACTCTATCCCATAAATACTGTGTTGTTGTAGAAAAAATATGAAAGAGTGAGACTCTGTTATCCCTCTGAGTGAAATAACACAGGCTTTCATACACAATTCACTTTTTTGTAAATATAAAGACAAGGTGTTGCTCCCCTCATTTAGAAGGACAGCATTTTTCACAAACTGTTTTGGTAGCTTTGAAATCCAAGAATTGAACGTCTTACTTCAATCGTACTGATATACTTTCACTTCTTGAGATTGTGACGACAACTCTGTCAAGGACTGCTGTGTTAAATTTTGACAACGCTTCATCATTGACTGAAGACGATTATTACAACATGACAGACTTAACAAAGGATCAGTTTGAAGATTTAGCAGCTTTTGCCACTTACATTCGTCATTCAAACATCAGATCAGTCCGAACATACATAGCTGTACTTCTAACAAAGCTAAGGACAGTTTGCCCAACCATATTCTTGGAACAATATTTTCCTTGAAAAAGTGTCAGGTTCAACGATGTGTTCAGAGCAAGACCCCCCCCCCCCAAACTGTTCGTCTCTCGAAACGTTGGATTTCATCACATCAGTTATGATGAATTTGCAGATCTTCATACTACTCCTCTGGCTAGATATCTTTTCTTTGGCAATGATGAAAAGTCAGCAATTTTAGTTATCGATGGAACATATATTTTCATTCAAAAAAAGTTCTAACTATAAGTTCCAACGCCAGTCGAACAGTCTGCACAAGCACCGTCCTTTGGTGAAGCCAATGGTCATCGTTGGAACTGATGGATATATACTGTCTGTATTAGGCCCATACTTTTCAGATGGCAAGAATAATTATGCAGCAGTTAAAAAGCACATGACCACTTTAAACGCCGAGGGATTGAATGATTGGCTTCAGGATAATGATTTAGGCATAATAGATAGAGGTTTTCGGGATGTGGTGGAGTTTCTTGAGGAACAGGGATTGTAAGTACATATGTCAATGTTTTTGAAGAAGGGTGTCAAACAACATTCTACGGAAGATGCAAATGCTAGTCACCTTGTTATAAAAATCAGATGGATTTGTCAAGAGTGTGAATGGAAGGCTGAAGCAGTGGCAGGTTTTCGACAAAGTTGTTTCTAATCATTACATACCATATATCGGTGAATTAATTAGATTGGTTTCTGCAATATGAAATAGATATCGACCGCCGCTTGCAAGACAAAAAGCAGACGATATCAAATTAGCAGAGCGAATGCTTGAAAAGAGTAAACAGGGAAACCATATCCAGGGTGTGGTAGAACAAGAAGGCTTGCTGACAAAGATATCAGTGTATACAGTTGTAGACGGATCGTCTGACCAGCTGAAATAATTTTCTGCACATACTGAGAAAAAACTGCGTCAAATCACATTAGACATTTATCAATTAGAGCAAGCGCCATTATATGGAAAACAGCATATGAAGAAGAACAACTCATACGAACTGAATGTTTGTAAAATAAAAGAAAACCTTCTAAACATCAAAATGCAGTCCCGTCACAGCAATAGTATCACATACACTTTGTACAGTACAACTTAGATGGGGAAATCACTGGTTGTTACTGCACGTGTAAAGTTAGAGTCAGAATGGTAAGATGTGTCTATGTTTTCAATGTACTTTGGTACCTAGGGTATCAAATGTTACAAGGACAACACTATGATTCAACCTTAATTTTTTCTAAATCTTTATTATATGCTGGTGATATTCCACAAAGTGATTCTGACTGTAGTTCTATTATTGAGGAGTAAAACACAGTTTTCTGATTGTGATACTCCCCTAATTATTGATAACAAAATGTTAGTTAATTGTTGACGTGATACTGACGTTTGATTGCTTAGAAACTAATGATACATATAATTAAATGTTGGTGATCTATTTGTAAATGTACGATGTTTTGTAGTTGGCTATGGAATTTATTTCACTCGTAAGACAGTTTCTTTTCTACCCTTACGAATGTAAAGCACAAGTGAATATATAAAAAAGAATATTGTTTTACTTGTGAATACAAAGCATTAGATTTTTTGTTTATTACATTTTCTTTTACTTCAAATCGTATTGGATGGTATAGTAAAACACAGCATAATGTCACTATCAGTTAACATGACGTCACAATCAGTTGTTATTTTCCCTAGTGAAAACATAAAGTATAATTTTATTTTTATTAAATGGATAAATCATAACATTTCACTGTTGAAAGTGTAATAAATCAGTTTTAATTAATTTCAAATTTATTTAATGCCATATGTTAGATGTATATATTTACAATATGAACTGTTGCTAAGGAATAATTGTGCAGTAACTAAGTAAATATGAGCATTGAACACTTAAAAAAGCACAATTGTTAATTTTTGTTCAAATACAAGGTGATGGGATTTGAAATTGATAAAATGTTATCATTCCAGTTTAAAAATTTGAACTTTCAGTCTTGCATTTGAAATATTTATGGAAATGAACAATTTCATTGTTGATATGGTGTATGCGTTGTTAAGCAATCAATATTAAATATATCAAAGTAAACCATGTGCATGTCCACTACTACTGTGATAGAAATGAGTAAATTTGAAAAAACGGGTCATAAATGCCTCTTGTCCTATTTAGTCCTTTATTACCGCAAAAACTGATTTAATACACAACAGCATATTGTTTTCACAACATGTGGCTTTGAACATGACATTTAGATACATTAACGATGATTCATCTATTATAATGATCATTTTCACTGATATGTCGATAAGACATACTCCTGTAAACTTCAAATACAACACCACATACTGTATTCAAGTGAGTAAGTATCCCCTATAAGCCGTCCACAACCGCCGTTAGCCATATATTTTGATCAAGTGAACGGAGTTATCCGTAGTCAAAATCAATGTGCCAAGAACGGTTTAAAAATTGGTATGATACACGTCAGATAACATTTGACCCAATGATAGGTTGTATTGGCAACTAGATCTTTATAACGACCATAGAATTTGCGAAATGCTGAAATTAAACGAGACTGTTGAAACCCCTGTACCATCAACTTGTTTGTCATCGATTTAGAAACTGACCATACACAGAACATGCTCTTGTGTATCGATCATTTGAGAGATATAAACATTATATGCAGGTGATGATGGAATATTGCGACATAAATATGTCAAGTTCACGATGAGAAAGCTCAAATCATCCCGTTTGTCAAAAGGTTGACTTGTTTGTTTGCCGTTAATATCTACTTTCAATAAAATATAAAGCATAAAGCATGTGTGGACGACTCTGTGGTGTCTTTTATTTAGAGTTGTCGTGGATATATGGAATCGACACATGAATTAAAGTTTTTGTTGTTAATACATGAAACGTCGATGTATCTAAATGTCGAATTGCATTGCATGCCACAGCAAGAGATTGTTTCTTCTAATGTAGATATTTTTGAATATATTCTGCTTCATAGGATAAAACAGGTCAGCTAAAAAAGGAGCAAAATTGTTGCCCATGGTAAAATACAACATACTGTAGGACGAACTGCTCACCACGAAGATATTGTCAATGAAGCACTTACTGGATACAACAATATATCTTTGTTAGGGATTGTATATAGTTTAGGAATCTTCATATTCATTTAACCCATTGTTTGGGATCTTAAATGTGTCAAAACTGAAGCATGGTTTTGAAGAATTTCATCTTTTGAAAGGGCAGTTGGAGTATAAGTACGATTACCAAAAGTGGAATTAATGCCAAGTTCGTATATAATACAGTTGTAATAATGAGCCTTACAAAGAAATAATGTTACAAGCGTTGTCAGCTGCAGCCAAACATATTCCTCATATAACCTATCTAATTCTTTTATCACCTCTGGTTTACTAAACACAAGGGATAGATGGTAGGTACTTTTGTTTTTATATGTCTAATGCGGGATTTTAATATTCGTCTTATACTTTTAATCCATTCTGAAAATGTAGCAAGCTCTATTTCTATTTGCTCCATTGTCTGATATATTCTTCGACACAATTCATAATAGGTATGAAATTATCTCACCAATTGAAAAACCGAGATTATCTGTATTTATGACTTTTAGAATGAGTGATTTGAGGTCCTCATATTCAACTATATTAATATCACTAGTAATAACATGCCCAACTGAACGATAGTTGAAAAAAAATATGAAGAATATGTTGGTGGATTACGTAGAAGATGGTCTATATCTAAGCACTGCAAAGTTTGTTTACAATTAGAAAGCTTGAATGCAATAGTAGAAGTATAGTTGTAGGTAATACTATATGTATCTCTATCAAATGTAAATTGATAGTTTCTAAGTATTTCAATATACATGTATCATACTATCCTGATAAAGGACTTTTAACACGCTTGCTACATAGTTTGATATGTGTACTGCGAATATCTGCGTCCATGTGCAAACGTATAAAAACAAAAACAAAATTATCCACATTTTCGGCTAAAGTGTGCACGCCTTTTTCTAATGTACTACTCTGTTTCGATATCTTTATTCTTTTTTATCAGGATATATAAGACATTGTGTTACAAGCAGTCAAATGTGGCACCCGTGTCTTGGGTTTATATAGGAAGTGTATGACAAAATATCGGGAAAAAATGACGAAATTTCTCTATTGTTGTTTTTTTTTTATGTCTAATTAAAATGTCACTAGAATTTTAATTTAGGAAATGCAAACTTTGATTATACATACTTGCTATTGAAATCATCATATCGCTGTTAGCTTACCAATGCCTCAAAACGACAAACTTTTATATCAAGCATTGTGTTTCACATTCTTAGATGTATAATGTACAAACTAGAACACATAATGTTTATACGAGAATATTGATATTACAAATCGCATTTTCCTCTACGAATCAACCAATTTCAGCGCAGCACACAATCCGTTCATATTGAATATGAACGGATCATGAATTTGTTTAAAGCACGCAACTTATTTTCAATTTTCAAGCTATGAAACATTCTATAAATCACAGACTCTTAAATGAAAATGCCGTTATATTCTGTGGTGCATGGGGGAGATTCTGAATTGTTTTGCAATCTTTTCAAACATATCACATTTCTAATTTAAAAAAAAATAATCTGACAATAAAGTAAACTATAAATGAGGTGATCTAATTTGTGGACCTGAGTTATGAATGGACATGCTATGTTAATTCATTGATCAACAAATGATAGAGGATACTAGAACAGTCTCCTGCCGACTGTAGCTTAAGAAACATTTCTCCCGCAAGGACTTCTAATATAACAGAGCCTCCCCCAACCCCAAGATGCAGCTGACATTTTAATGTAGCAACCTCTCCACAGACCCAGAAAGACTTGGGAACCACCTCTAGGCAAATGTGGTGTTTTTGGAGTCTTATTGATGTAGTGGATAAAGAAATAGACAAAATCCTTTCAAAGCCAGATTTAACCCGAGACAATCTAAACAAAGAAAAAGGTCGGCATTGCAACCATTAACAAACCGGGATAATATTGCCATTAAAAAGGCAGACAAAAGTTCTACTAATGTTGTCATTGACAAAGATAATTTCTTAAAGGAGGTTCATCAACAGATCTCGGACGAACGCTTTTACATAAACTTAAGTGTTATTCTCTGTAAGCATCAAAACATGTGGAAAACGACGGACACGGAGTTTGTCGAAATTTTACACAAAGTATACATATAATGACACCTTTAAAAATGTGATTTGATTCGTGTTTCCATGATAATTAGACATCCGACTTTGTGCAAAGACGTGAGCCTCAACAAATGATGAATTTTCCTTTATAAAAATGTGTGTATTCATTTTTCATTTGTTTCATTAAGCTATGTTGTGTGTAATTTTTAAAAAATAAAATCGATTTCCCGCAACCCCTTGACACGAAACATATGCCCTCAAATACCAAAACAATTCACTGAAAATGAAAGAATTTGTTTAAAATTTGTGCAGAAACATAACCACTGGTAGATCGTATCTACCAGTATTACATATAAAAAATTAGAGATGTCAGATTTCATTTTAAGAAAGTAAATTGATTTTAAAACTTGCGCTATTGTGAAATTATGCGAGTTTTTTTAAAAATCTATATCACCTCGACCCTTGACTGTAATGCGTTTTTCAAGTGTATTTATGATCAAGACAGGTTATGTCCCTTTTCCAAAGTGAAAGTAGAAATTCACTAATTTTGATTTGGATATGTTGAGCTGGTTAAAGTCTTTAAATTAACTGGAATTCTTCATTTGATACATAGGTGTTTGTCGGAGATAATCATGTTCTTGATGGGTAGCGTTCAAAGATGATGTAGCATTGAATTTACGCTGCGATCGTGATTACAACAGGGACAGCTTATATGCAAATATTTCTGAAGAGATTAGCCGAAAAATAAAATCACAAGTGCCATTAAATGTGCCCAATGCCGTTGTCATAACAATTCAGAAGTACTTTCCTTTCATTGATTTTGCCTCATTTTGCAAAATAACTAGACCATAAACAAAAATATCGTCGACTGTCCTTATTACAATGATTGACCAGAATCAATAACCTTTTGTTTACGTGTGCGTGTTGTCTCTTCCGGATTTTGATTACGTCATCAAATTCACTATTGTTTTCAAACATACACATGTAGAACAAGTCTTTTTTTCCGATAATCAACTGCTAGAAGAAGAGTATGAGAAAAATATCAACTTGGGCAATCCAAAAATAAGTCTATTTACTTATTACTTTTTCAAGCAAACCTTCAAATCAATATAAAGCCCAACTATCTATTTTATATTGCTTGTAGGAGTTATGAGATTGATCACTGTTCGTTATCTTCACCTTGCATACTAAAAGTTTAAAGTTTAAAGTCTACACTATGTTATTTTATCAATTGACGTTTAGTTGTGCATTCCACCTGTATATACATTTTTACAGTTACAAACGTTTTGCAAACCTATATTAACAATGGTCACCGGAATAGGTGACGTCAACGTTTTAGGAATACAAAGTGACATGTTTTTGTTACAAATATATATTCAATTCACATACCCATGGAATTGGAATTTTTCGATGAAAGTAAAGAAATATAATTACTTTAAAGGTAGTGTGTTGTTTATTTATATAATCCAAGTGATTAATAAGGAAATCGCGGTTTATCACTAATGTCACCGATACTGGTCCCATATGCAATTCACTGGTGAATACAAGCTTTTAGCAAAATATTGTACATGAAAAATACCTGTGCCAATAGAGATTTGTGAATAAGATTGATCGCATTAACTTTAAGGGTTGTAAATATTCATCAATCTGTCAATTCAGTTTCATTTTTGAAATTTCCAATTGCTCATTCTGAAGTTATAAATTTGTTAATCAACAATAACTATTTGTTATTTTAGTATACATTTTTAGCGCTGACTTTCAGGGGTGCGAATTCAAGATTAGATGTTCTAATTGAAACTAAGACGGAAATGTTTTCTGTTAGGAATGTATTAGACTCAGCATCTTCATATGACAACACAACTGTGGGTCATCAAAATAAGTGGATCCAACATGGCTGTAACTTATTAAAAGATTGTCCAGCTGTAATGTGTCCACTGATAAATTACAGAGGCTGAAAATGTTGGAGAATAATTGATGACCTGTTTATGTTTTTTTTTATTTCTCGTTCCCTTTCATGGAAGGAACTGTACTCAATTGAACAATGCAACTCTACATGTCCATCCATAGTTTAGTGATATATATATATATATATATATATATATATATATATATATATATATATATATATAAACACTCCGGCCGCCAAAATATGTAGTGTTTTGAATCGAAATAAACTGTTTAGTTGGTTAGTTGTAAGAAATCAGTTCATGGTATTCATCATCAAGGGAATATATATGAATTAATTTATTGATGATTTCCGCCACATTCAACAATTTTTCAGTTATCTGGTGACGCCTAGATTTTATTGGTGAAAGAGAGAACCGAGATACAATGCACCTGGGAAGAGACCTCCGACCTTCCGAAAGTAAACTGGGAAAGTTTCTCCGTTACCGACGCGAGCGAGATTCGTATGGTGTTGAGTGCGATGCTCTAACCACCCGGCTACGGAGGCCCCGAATATGTATGGAATAAGTACCAAGAAAATTATGGTGCCCCGTGCATTGTGCAATGACAGCTGCGGCAAACTGCCTTTCTTAACGAAGAAGAACAATGATCCAAAAATACAGTGTTGTGCATGTATATGCATGTCAATGAGATACGTAATGGTTTTATTTTGTATTGTATTCATAATCAATATTCATACCATTGTTATGTCATCAATAAATGTGAAGGAATTCATTGAAAGTTTTGACAGTGATTTCTGTACTTATTAATTATTCCATTCACCCCATCGACAGAAAAACGAAATGAGTGAAACACCAGTGGCGGTTGCTTAATGGCTAGATATTTCGCTTTCCAGAAGTCATCCTGTCAATACAGCAACAATCGATTATAAATTTTCACATAGATTATCATTAACTCTTTCTGACAGAATAGTGTTAATCGAACCGTTTAATGTTTAATTTTTGAAACCATCAAAGGACATAACTCTATTTCTACCGATAATGGCTATGGAGGAGATTATGTCGAATGTTGAGGAAAATGATAAGATAATGAACAGTGAGTAATCTCATAACTCCTATACAAATACAAAATTAACAGTAGGCCACATTAGGACATCTGGACATACCAGTGATGGGACCCAGTGTCTATATGGGGAATACGCATCTAACGTCGACCGACACACACCCCATAAAGCCTATTTATTGATCATGTAAAGTGAGTAATCTAAAATGCTAATTTTAAACAAGGCATAGAAATCCCTGTAATATCAACATACACGTATTTCTCAATACCCTGCCTCGATTTAACAAGAGTGCCGCAACCGGTGCAATATACGCCTGTCAGACAGTGAAATTAAACCTGAAAGTATACTATGCAGTCTGAATTGATACAACACATATTGTTGATGAAAGGTGAAGAGGAGTGAATATAAAGGCCCTAAAGTGGGCCATGATGCACCAGTCCATCTGACACGTGAGCAGATTATGTATTTCTCTGAGAGGGAGGTAGTAACACATTTTCAGAGCAATACCTGTGAACATACTGAAGAAAAATTGGGAAAATGTTTGATTTGATCTTACCCTCAAGTAGTTCATAATGCAACAACCCAACTGAAATGCCAACTGCACTTGGATTCCTCCGAGAGGAAGCCTTTGAATAAATACCAGGGCAACATCTGTATCCGTAATAAAAAAAAAAAGCGAAAAACTGTTTGAAGTATTTTTTCAAATTCATTTCAAAATTAAGGATTATCTCCCTCGTGCATAGCTCTTATCGTTAGACGAATTTGACTCCAATTTTTTGGCACGCTGTTTTTGGCTATAATAGCTCTAAAACTTCATTGTTTTCTCGGATTTCAAACATTTTGGTTAAGCATCACTGAAGAGACATTATTTGTCGAAATGCGCATCTGGTGCATCAAAATGTCTACCGTATAAGTTTTACATTATGACCCCTGGGTCGAGGTCTCTGCTGGTGGACTGTTAGTTCCCGAGAGTCTCTACAGCCCAGTAGCTAAGTATTTCGTTACTAGCTTGAAAATACGGATGTATATTTAATTGCTGTTATAAAATTTAGAAATTCATTTCAAAATTAAGGATTATCTCCCTCATGTATAGCTCTTATCCTTAGACGAATTTGACTCCACTTTTTTTGGCACGCTGTGTTTGGCTATAATAGCTCTAATACTTCATTGTTATTTCGGATTTCAAACGTTTCGGTTGAGCATCACTGAAGAGACATTATTTGTCGAAATGCGCATCTGGTGCATCAAAATTGAAACCGTATAATTTTAACTTTAGCCTAAAAGTAGGTCAAAGATGGGTCAATCCAGCTGAAATACAAACTGAACTTGTATACTTCCAAGGGGATGTATGTGGCTAAATTTCAGGGCAATATCTGTACCATTATAAAAGCCCAGAAAACTTTTGACCTACTTTTACTCCCAATGGAGGTCACGTACGTACGGGCGATCCAACTGAAACTTAACTTGTATTCCCCTGAAAGGAAGCTTATGTGTAAATATGTATTAAGTAAAAAAAAGTGCGGAAGTCTGTTTGACCTATTTTTAGCCTTAAAGTAGGTCTATGATGACCCAATCCATCTGGAATGCAAACTCAATCTTACACTTCTTGAGGGAGATATGTTGACATAATTTCAAAGTCTTACATGTAGATGCTACGTACAATAGTCAAGCCAGTAAGCCAGCCAGACAGAAGGACGAATAAACAGCGCCATAACATAATACGTCCGGTCTAATGACGGCCACATCAAACTGACCATATCCAGAACAAACACATCCTTATCGAATCAGTTGAAAGACATTGACACCACATGCATATAATAATGGAATATTGTTACATAGATGTAGACAGTTGTCAAAGAGAAAACAGAAGTGATCCTATTTCTCACAAAGTCGGGTTGCTAGTTTGACGTTAACATCTATATTCAATAAGATGTCTAAGTATCAAGCAGATGTGGAAGAATTTGCGGTGTCTTTTATATTGAGTTCACTAGGATGTATCAAATCGACATTTTAATGAAAATGAATATTTTTGATAGATAAAACGTAGTCGATATGGAGTGCTGTATCGGTGCATGGGAACTCGGAATAAATGTTGTATTGTTGACATGGTGTCGTAAAAAATTATAACGTTTTCAAATTTAAACATTTTAACACATATTTCCTATTTTCACTTTTACTGGCATTGTGTCATACAAGTAATTATTATTCAGATAGAGATACTTACACGATCTGTAGATTCGTCAATCCGTCAAAAATCCCATTCTCTAAAGTTGTTATATCATTGTTCCACAACCCTCTGAAGGATAAATATATATTGATTAACCTTAATTGAATAACGTTATTATGATGAAATATATCATAATGTATACAATTGAACACATTTATTAAATATCTTGACCTTAATTAAATCCCCTGAAATAAAAACAACATGATCTGCTTTTGTATTATTATGAGACATTATGAGACAAAACTTATACAATGGCACCTACATGAAAAAGAAAGAGTTTTTGTTTTGGTCTTCAATTCAATATTTATATTGATCAACAAACTTTTTTATCTATGAACAATTCTCAGTAGTCTTGTTTAAAGTCAGCATTTCGAAAATTGCATGGTCGCTATGATGATCTAAATTGCAATTACGGCATACCATTGTGTCGAAAGCTGTCTGACGTGTTTCATTGCAATTATACCGTTCATTTAAATCTGCTTTTGTCTACGGATTACTCTGTTTACCTGATTGAAATACACGGCACACGGCGGGCGTGACCGTCCATGTTAGTTTAGGATGATGGTAGTGATTTTATGCAAAATGCAAAATATCAATCAAACCTTCCTTTGTACATATTTTAAGCATGTTCATATAATCATATGGTAATATATGACATGTACTGCGCATGCTTAATTATAACGTCGCACCATGATGCTATGTATTGCTTACTGTAAACTATGTCAAGAAAACGACTTCGACAAAACAACAATACTAGATACCGATCCTGAAGCATATTACTGCACCATTTGAACCGTTCCCATATTAAACCCTTCCGTTTAAACCGTTTAACGTTCCATTTCGAACCCAAAACGTTCCGTTTCCAGATCAAAGCGTTCGTTCCCTCATAGTTTTCGTTGCCGTATAGCCATTCGGAACTTGTGCGTCAGTTTGATATTGTAGGTCAATATGGCGCTTGGTCCAGATAGTAGACTACAGCTTCTGATTGAACATATCTTAAAGTTATACAAAGGTGGATAATTCTACAGTTCAAATCCGTAAGAGTTTACAGACAAATCACCAGCTCATCACGACATGAAAGGATATATTTTAATTTGGGATAAACAGCAAATTTGCTTCCATTAAGATTCTGAACGAACACCAACGTACTGAATAAGAAATTATGTGCAACGGGCTTATCATTTTGAAACCAATAATTAAATAGAAGCAATGTTACTGTTGATCAAAAGAAAAAGTTCGTGCAGTGGTGATTCTTTTATCACCATTGCTATTATCATTATCATCAATGTTGTCAATAGGGAATTTCTAAACAAACAAAATATCAAATTATAAGAGCTGTTGTAAGTGCACATAACTCTTTGACTAATGGGAGTTTGACATATTTCAAAATAGTGAAAATGTTGGGAAAATAAAATGAAATCAACTGGTGTGGTGTCGTCTTCAAAAGAAGTTATAAGGTGATCGAGACACTAAGAGTTGCTAAAGTAACGGTACACGTGTACCAGTTATGGGTGAGTGGTCACAGTGTACATACTATAGGTCCCCGTTTCAGATGAAATTGGCTTTCTTGATATCCCTCTCTAAATTTGGCAGGTTTCGTCAAAGCCTTTTAATGTAGGTGTATGGAATTGGTACATTTACAGATACCGTCAAACAACATCAAAAGTCACCGTGATACTGAAACAAAGAGGGTATTCCCCAATCTGACTTAAACGCAAAATGAATTATTTCTATTGAAGATAATTAATAACACTGGTTTTGAAATTAGAATCCTTTATTATCAATTATCATTAAATTCGATAAGCAATAGCTTGTTCTCCTTATGGTAAATTTTAAAATCGAGACAAGTTGATGGTATAGAGGTTTCAACAGTCTCGTTTAAAGTCAGAATTTTGCAAATGATATGGTCGTTATAACGATCTAGTTTGCAAATTTAACCTATCATTGAATCAAATGGTGTTTAATGTGTTTCATACCGATTTTTAGACTGTTCTTGGTATTCTGATTTTGCCTACGAATAACTCGTTTTACCTTATCAAGGACTCAAGGCGGGTGTGACCGGTCCACTGGGGATGCTTACCCTCCTAGGTACCTGATCCCACCTCTGGTTGTCCAGGGGTCCGTATTTCTCAATTTATCTATTTTGTATTGTTTCTAGGAGTTATGAGGTTGATCATTGTTTGTTATATATTCCCTTTGATGCGCATATATCGATCTCGTTTTGGATACATTTATTCTGAATGTGCATATGATGAAAATTTCAAATGGGTTTGCACGCTATATTAACTGTAATGTACATTTGTATAGTATATGAGCATTGATTAAAGGTTACAAAAATGCATGTAATGCAATCATGTAGAAACTAAATTCCTCTTTAAAATCACCTGTGTAAATACCTTTGTGTGTTTCAAATAATCGAAAAAATATAACATTTCATCAGTAAAGAGTGACAATTGTATGATAGGGACAGCGGACAAAACCTGAATTGACGCAATTCGATTTGCATTTTTTGTTGGTGAAAGTTTGAAGTTGTTGTTTATTGATTACATTACATAAATATAAATATCCCAATGTGAAATTTAAGGCACGTATACTTGTAATATTAATTAACTTCAATTCCCTTCCCTTCAGTGTTCATGTTATCAATAAAACTATTAAACTTTCAGCGTACCAAGTAATATATTTTCCCTACAATACCTATGTATGAATAAAGAGTACCAAAAGTGTCCAAAATGTATAATTTGAAATCGAAACCAAAACGTTTGTTCCTATATCTGAACAAAGCGTTCCATCCCCGATGAGAACCGTTCATTCCCAATCCCAAAGCGTTCCATTTCCCATAGAAACCGCCCGTTCTCGCTGAAAACCGTTCCATTTAAACCCATTAACTTTTTTTTCTAAACAAAACCATTCAACGTTCGTTCACCCTTTCACTAGTATAGTAGTACGCCTCAGGGTCTGTGAATTGAGACAGTAGTAGTGTGATAATAAACATCATGCATCCCATTCTTTGGCTTGTTACGCCATCGTAGCTCAGTTCTCTAAATGATAAAGATATTTTGATTCACCTTTATTGATTAACGCTACAATTATGCCATACATGTATTATGATATATGAAAATGAAAACCATTATTTGGCTTTAATTACATCTGCTTGAGCAAAATCATATGATCTGGTTTTGTATTATTATGAGGCTTCCGCGTTCAAAATACACTAGGAAAATATATACAATATCAGAATGAGAATAGACAAATATATCTACACAATATCGTTTTATCGCATAAATAATCATTCTAATTGATATTTCAAGTGCAACAATCGACTATCGACAAAGTGCGCGATCTGATATACTTTTGAAATGTAATTGAAAGTTCATTGCATTACACATTACATAACATACTGATACTAAACAAATGGTTGAAAAAAATATTTATTTATATTGGATTTATGAATTCAAAAGTACAGTAGTATAAGCACACAGCATATCAATCAATTTTAGAAAACGTATCTAAGTTATGTATTGCATTTTGTCATCAATATTTCAGAAAACATTGATCTGGTCTGTATATCTTTCATGCAATACTGAACGGAAGTGGCAGGAATAGCTAGGTATCTCATTGTTGTATTAGATATCTACAATTATTGTCTTTCCAGAATTTCACAACACTATCATGCATATCAATACATGGCTCAGACAGATATGTATCAATTCCTGACACTCCAGACTTATCTCGAATTATCTCACTAGTTGACTGAGACATAAATCTGAAGAAATCTTTCTAAGCTCTCTTTGGCGGAAGTAATTGTTCTTCATCGGCTTCTTCATTATTATAATGTTCCGGAGATAGAACTGCATATTTCAATGTTTCGTTTTTACTAGCTATTGATTTAATGAGGCCTTATCTAGGATTTTGGATTTAATACTGCAGCTAAAATGAAATACCGATCTTCAAACACAGAAAGTAGCAATGACAAAGATTATTTCAATGCTCTCATCATTTTGTTATTGTACACTAAAGATAAAATATTTGCATGTACTTGATGTTTAAGTTCAAGAATGAACGGAATAGTAAGGCTAACACTTTCATTTCCTTCTATCAGAAGTGTTTCGTATTCAAATGGATCGAGGATGGATGCTAATTAAGTCCTTAAATATATTACGCTCATATGATGCAAGGAACTATTTATATTATTGAGTTTCTCTTCAAGACGGACCTGGTCATTTTCAGCTGAGAGTTCCACTTGATTGCATTTGAGCCCTGTTATCTCCATTTATATTATAAATACTCTGATGCATGAATTGATCTCCTGACAAAGTTAACAATTTGAGATGCTTTGGCAATTATATTGTTTAAATGAAAAGAACAATTCTTCAAACCATTCTTAAGCACTCCCTGCAGGGAGTGCACATTTAGAATGTTTTGGCAAGTGTTCAATATTATCTTCCTTGTCCACATTTTCTGTGTCATCCATTAAAGGTGAAGATAACGACCAGTGATCAATCTCATATAAACAATGCATAATAGATAGTTAGACAAACACCATAGATGGGATCAGGTGTCTAGTAGGAGGAGGCATCCCTTATTGTTGCCCCATACATTATCATTATCTTCAGACTCATCTTCATTGTCAAAATGAAAACCAGGCCAGAGAATCTTATATATATTAACCATATTTGAGTGATTTTCAGTAACTATGGTGCACAGTTTGTTTGCAATACCAAACTGCAAGTGTTTGTTTATAATCTGCTCGGGTCTTCTCTGCAGAATGTTTGTCTTTATACAGTTTGCAGCACAGTGTTACAGAATAAATTGTCCAATATATAATGAAATAGCAAGTAAGTCCTATGAAAGCTTTCATCTGTCTATATGCCGGCAAATCCATAGTTAAGCATATGCTTTTGGTTTGAGAAAGTGGAATTTTAAGATTCCTTTTTACCTCCATATATTTCTCACGAATTTGTTTGAAAGACATTTATGACTGGGCATCTGGTATCAGGGGTCGGTCCAACTTTCCAACAATTCTCCTAAAATTTGAACTTTCAACAATTGGAAAAGGTAAAATATCTCCAGCTTTAAAATATAGCAGCGCTGATGTGGTCAGTTTTGTTTTCCATCACTAGTACTATAGTTGGTACCGTTAACTGGCTAAAAAAAGGCGAATATAACGAACAGTGATCAATTCTCATAACTCCTATAAGCAATACAAAATATATAGTTGGGCAAATACAGACCCCTGGACACACCAGGGGTAGAATCAGGTGTCTAGGAGGAGTAAGCATCCACTATCAACCGGTCGTACATGCCGTGAGCCCTATATCCTGACCAGGTAAACGGAGTTATCCATAGTCAAAATCAGTGTGCCAAGAACGGCCTAACAATCGGTATGAAACACGTCAGAAAACATTTGACCCAATGATAGCTTGTATTAACGAACTAGATCGCTATAATGACCATAAAATTTGCAAAATGTTATCTTCAATCGAGACTGTTGAAATCATTGTACCATCAACTTGTTTGTTAGTAGCTTGCCTCGATTTAACAACTGAATATACGCAGAATAAATTATGTTTTATATGAATATAGAAACATATTAGCTAACAAAGGGCCAGAATTCATACCAATGGGGATTCCACCAGACTATTGGAAAACTTCCTCACCGAAGACCACGAAGATATTGTCAAAGACAAACTGTAGCATATTTTTTATTTCAACTTCAGAGTACTTGTGCGTGGAATCAGATATTTTTTGGATGAATGATCACTAGATAAGAATATTTGCCTTTTCCATTTTTGTTGAAAGTATTTGTTCATTGGCTCTGACAAGTATATCCATGGGTCTGTGTTTGCCCAACTCTTTATTTTATATTGTTATAGGAGTTATGAGATTGATACTCTTCATTATCTTCACCTTTCACTCAGATAGAAAGAAGAATTTAGATAGAATTTCTGAAAACAGTTCACAACAGTCTACTTTGAAACCTTACAAATAACCCTAGATAAACATTCAATAAATATGTTGTGTTGGTTTACCATACCATAGGTATTAGAACTAAAATGTGGTTCATTAAATGCTTTTAACTATTAAAGACAATAGCCATGAAGTTAAGCGTTTTGTTCATAAGGTCTAAAAGTCAATCATTAATATAATGAATTGATCTAAACCTCCAACATATCATCAAATATTTGACGTAATGTAAATGTGATGGGTATACTGGAATGAGCAAAACAATATAGTTTCTACAAGTAATATATTACATTAAAATTTCTTGCAATGTAACAAAACCCATTACACCCCCTTTACAGTGAAATTGGCCGTCCTTACATAACCATTCCACATTACCATTACCCCATGTCAGGCTACACTAATGAAATATTATCATAATGTGTAAAACTGAAATCCATCAACTAATATATTGGTTCTAATTTCATCTTCTGGGGCAATGGAAAAACATCCTGATGTGACCATTATTTCGTCGTTTATATATGTCGACGACATTTCATTTATCAATTCTCAATATAGTCTTCTTTAAAGTCAACATTTTGCGAATTTTATGATTGTCATAATGATAAAATTTGCAAATACGAACTACTACTTTGTCGAATGCTGTCTAACGTATTTCATAGCAATATATACCGCTCTTTACACTCTGATTTTGACTATGGTTAACTCCGTTTACCTGATAAAGATATAGGTCTCGTGGCGTTTTTGATCATTTAACGGGAGATGCTAATTCTTCCTAAGCACCTGATCCTACCTTTGGTATGTCTAGTGTTCCATGTTTTTCATTTGTATTTTTATGGGATTTATGGGATTCTTCACTATGCATTATCCTCACTTGTTTATATACCATATGCAATAATTAATTGTCAATAAGTCAAACGTCAATTGGGATATCCATTCATAATTTATCTATGAAAGTAAAATTATTTTGAAAAAATCGAATTTACTTGCATTTACCAGATAAATATGCACTGATATCAAATTTATAGTAACCTTTTTGGAGGTGTATCAAAATATAACAAACTACATCTCAATTAAATTGAACAATTATACAGGTCATCCACCTTGCACAATACAAGCAGAATCAAATTACAGATTTGACAATGCAAAACAAGTTCACCATCCTCATTATGTTCACTCGTTTTTAAATAATATGGAAGTGTCCGTATTTTGACATTTATGGAGAAGCGTCTCCGTTTTTGAGGCCATCGGTATAGATTCGTACTCTATCTTATATGAGTTTTAGATTTCGCAACCCGAAAAGTACTGCATAATTGATGAGCATGTGTAGCATTACAACGAATCTACATTCCAACTAATACTTATCACTTTGGGATCATTACCTTTCCGATGTTTTTGCCTTTGGTATATTTACAAAATGTAATGATAAACAAATATTCACAAACGCAATTTAATTCTTAGTAATGCAAGTATGACCGTATATCGACTTGATATATATACTGTGTATAAAAAGTCGGACAGAGGTGAGAGGAAAACGTAAATATAAAAAAGAAATTTCATTTTAGAAAACAATTTAGGTATGAACTGTGAAAGGTGGAAATGACGAACAGTGATTAATCTCATAAATCCAGAATAGAGAGTTGGGCAAACACGGGCCCCTAAGTGTGATGCTTAACACCGGAATGTGTTATCCTTACTTCTTAAATGAACCTAGAAATGACGTTTAACGACAACATCAGTACGCTGATAGAATTCATTGAACACAGTGTATAGATCCCAATACATTCTTTTTTTTTAAAGGCGTGTCTTCAAACACTGACTATTTATATCATTTGTTAGAATTAAAAATACGTGTCTTATAACGTTTTTATATCACATGTATTTGTTAATTGCGGGCTTTCATTTACGAAAAAATATATTCCCATAATGCAATAACACAATTAATATAGCTCTATAACAACTATTTAACGTTGTTAACATGTGTTATACTTTCTAAGATCCTTCGAATAACTTACAGATCACAGGTATCCCTAGGGATGTTAGTCGGTACTCTGCTCAGTCTTTTAAAATCACAATCTACAGAAGTCCCATTACAGTAAGGTGACTGTCCACAACCACACTTGTCAGGACAGGCGTCCGTCCCCTGGCTGTAAAGCACAGAGAGCACAACAGACACCCGAACCACCAGCCGCATACTTATTACATATGTATGTAATGGACAGTTTAATTTATCTAATCTCATTAAACTATAGCTATCCAACCTTTTCTTCCTTGTTAGTACAAGAGCTGAGTCATTATGGACCCTGTCTCTAACGCAAGGACATACGTCATTTGATCTCGTATCAGCATCTGCATATTCGTATCCATTAAAACAAATATCAGGAATATCCAAGAAAATACTTGGAATTTTGCCTTATAATAATTTGTGTACTGATAGATATTCAGCACTCAATAGGTGGTAAAATAAAGGAATCAGCCCAGTCTATTTAGAATGTATGTTTGTAAATGTTTAGTGTTAAAACACTCAACAGAAAAGACTAAGGATTTACTGTATAACACGTTTAAAAGAAATCGCGATTTTTTTCATTTAGCAACAAATCGCCGGCGGTTTAATTCGCGGAAAAAACAAATCTTAATATCCTGAACCCGATTTCGTATCAATATGAAATATTAATTCACTGAATGGTGAATTCGCGGAAATTTTGTTTCAGCGAATATAGTGAACATTAGCTCCGCGAGTTAATTTCGTGCTATACAGTAATTATATGCATTCAAATTGAACCGTCTTAAAGAAGTAACCAGACACACACATAGAGAAAGCGACACAGATAGTCCGGAGTTAACGTTCACGTCAATATAATTACTTAGTCTCTAAACATACAATGTGCTTTTGCGCTCTGAACATACAATGTGCTTTTGCGCTCTAAACATACAATGTGCTTTAATTTATTTGAAGAAAAATGACTTTGTATTCGTCCAGGTTTTACAACAGTAACAAAGCAAATTCGATGTTTCATTTAATAAACACGAAATGTTAAAGATATCAACTCAGACAGTATCCAGGTGTTTTAATATTTAGAATGAAGTAGCATGTATAAATATACATACAAATCGGTAGATAGATGTAGATTCATTGCTATACACACAAACTCAGACACTTAATGCGACAACTCTCTCTCTCTCTCTCTCTCTCTCTCTCTCTCTCTCTCTCTCCGGCGGTATATAATTATTTATCGCAGTATTATTTCTTTTTCAGGAATGAAGGTAATGCTCTCTCTCTCTCTCTCTCTCTCTCTCTCTCTCTCTCTCTCTCTCTCTCTCTATATATATATATATATATATATATATATATAATTGTTTATCGCAGTATTATTTCTTTTTCGGGAATGAAGGTAATTTTTGCTTATTTTATACGCTATGAAGTAACTTAGGACATTCTGTCTATTGTAAACTGCATCGTAACCCTATTCGAGAATCTCGAAAAGTACCATCTTAAACGTTAAATTGACTGTTCTACATTATGACGGACGAAAATGCAAGCTCAAAAATTAAATTCATCACAATATGTCAACAAAGCGCAATTAGCTAAATTGTCGAAAAGGATTGTTATGGAAACCACGGATGTATGTACTTATATTGTAGTGTCTGAAAGTAATCGGAACTTATCAATATATTCACGACGGACGTTGTATTTCGAAAGTTTTTATACCAATCGAGGCTTCATTAAAATTGTTTCAAGGAATTTGATAAGAAGCAAATGTAATAAATTTGAAATTCATGTTTGATATCCAATATACTAATTTATTTTCAATTGTACGTCATTCTTAAAACGGACGAACGGACATCTTTGTTTACAGCATTTAACACTCCAGTTGAAAGTCAGGATTTTGCAAAATTTATGGCCTTTAAACTTTCTAATTGATCAATACACCATACTATTGGGTAAAACACTGTCTCACACCTTTTATACCTATCGAGGCCATTCTTTGCACACTGATGTTGACTACGCATAACTCCGTTTACCTGATTAAAATATAGGGATTGCGGTGGGTGTGAACATTCGACAGGAGCTCTAAGATTGATAAATCTTGGTTATTTTCACCTTTTCATTGAAACATCATCTGTTTGAACATGTAAACTTGTGGTGTATCCTCGAGGTTTGTGTTAGTTATTTCATTATAAATGTTTACCATACAATATGCGGGGTTGATTTGGATCCGGGTTATTTTAGCCTTTCTGCATTTGTTGACGGTTTTGCCCCTTTTGAATTCGCCTAGACACATTTCTGTCAAAAAGATTAGAGAAAAAGTAGATTCGCCCAGTTTTAAATTTCCCCATTGACAACGAGGACAAAAGAAGCGAAAATAAAACGAGGCAAAAAATGGGTTTCTTAAAAATTCAAAAACAATATCATATGGTAAATATATCTTATATATGTTAGGCTATTCCATCGAGTTCTGTTTGATAATATTTGAAATAGCAAGGATTGTTTATAAGTTAAAATGGGAAATAATGGGAAATGTCGTTATGTGGCGTAATTACTTATGCCTGTCCACTTACTTATTTTCTCCAGCTTTGTTGTTTTGATGCATGTATAAGATATGTTTAGCGTTTTCTTATAGTATATAGCATTCGTGAAAAAATGCAAACAGTCAAATAATAATGAGATTTTTTCTTAGATAAGAATTCACACTGCATATTGTTATCATCCAATCTGAAATGACAGTTAGCACTTATTTAATGATTTAAACATTCTAGGATCAAACTATTGAGTATTGTTGATAAGAGTAAAAGTGTCGCAGGCAACATAAATAATACCACTACATATCAAGATAAATGGTTAAATGTAGCGTCCCAAGTCTTTATACATATCCTATCCATGCAATTTTATGAAATACAAATATTTGATTGTACGTCGGATTCGCATAATTCAATACCAGTTTTTTTACCATCGAGGATGTCATCGTTTTTCCTCAAATACAGAGTCACTATTGATTGTTTCATTGAATGCAAATTCTCCAAACGTTACACTACCCGAGAAGATTATGTTCTGGGGATAGCACAAATGGATTATTGTTTCCGATTTTTTTTTAATTATTAAAGTCGAATTTGATTAAATTGATATCAGTGGTATTATACCATGTACTACCAACACATGCAAGCATATATATATATATATATATATATATATATATATATATATCTGCTTTCAGCATTAGGCAGGCACATCCATAAAATCATACTTAGGCAGACATATATAGTCCATGTTTAAACTTCAACATTTTTTATCATGCATTCGATCATTTTGTTTAGCTATCACCCTATTTGTAATTTTCAAACCAATTAAAGATAATATACCAAGAATGAAAGATATACAATTTATGATGTCTTCCTAAGTTTTCAGATATCCGTAGTAATCCTTAGGCAGACATTGTATATAATTTTATACAATTCCATCGTAAGGTAGACAATATATTTTATATGCGCAGTAGGCCTTGGGCAGACATTGTATATTCATATAAATTTATACAATTCCACCAGAAGGCGAACAGTATTTTCCAAACCAGCTGAAGACTTTAGAGAGACGGCATTTAAACTACAATTATGCAAAAACTGCATGCGATTGATTTCCAGCACAGATGAAATACCGGTCAATTTTCCAAACATCTATAACCTTTGTGTGGCTACTGTTTTTTGGGACAACCTATCTTAGAATACGATTTAAGTATTCAAGTTTGCTCTCACTGAAATTATACCTGACAATGCATATCCATTCAATTTCCACAACATATTGTAGAACATTTGCCTCTGCTAAATCTCTATCTATTCAACCAGTTTTTCTTCAGCAATTTTGACTAATTTATAATCTTTACAGAGTCCTATAAATTATCCATAGCAATATTAATTAACTTTGATCATGTTATTCGCATTCATTAAAATAACCACCATCTGCACTGTACACGAATACTGTTATACAAAATAATTACTTTCAAAACAGTACATAAAAGACAATTTAAAAGTTAACTTTAACATGAAATTTATTCATTATATAATTGTTACTTTGTAACAAAAACTGGCATGGTATACAAATCATTTTCAAGTATGGTTGCTAGTCAAATATTAATAAAACATATAGGATTTTCATCGATTTTATGAAAAATTATAAAAGACATATCAATCAGAATTTAATGCATTTCATGAAATAAAAGGCCCACATGCCTTATTGGGTACATGGGAATTAATTAAAAGTATCACTAGCCCCAAGCATTATGAAATCTTGAGAAAAATTCCTGTTCTGCATACCTAAATTAAATCCTAACATACAAAACAGAATAAAAGATGTGTTCATAAAACTTAAATGCCCTGAAAGTGCCTATACAGTCCAGATGATTGATTGGGTATTGTTTAACGTCCCTCTCGAGAATATTTCACTAATATGGAGACGTTATATATACAACATTAAATAATATGACTACTTTGGACCTGTGTACAGTCAAAACCCTGGGGTTGTGTAAATCACCACTTTCGTATATCCTTTTCTGCTTCTAATAAGCATGCATTTGGTTATTGACCATATCACAATAAAGACAATAGTTGCTACTATAATCTTGGCCTCATCCTGGAAACTAAACCCTTGTCCAGGAAATCATGAATTTTACAATTTTGGTTAAGGATTACCACATATTAATTTAGTTTCATGTTAATATCAACCTTTAAAAAAGATATTTTATAATTGTGTAACGTATTTCCACTCTCCTGTGATGTCATAAGCTTTCGCAAAGTCAATGATTTGATAAGATTTATGCATGATGGGAACATAAATTTTGTTGAAGTCTTTTTCAATAGTTATTGTAAATAATCTTGTTAACCATAAAATATTTCAAAACTCACGTATGAGTTTCGAAATACCGAATCCAAGGGTAATAACTCCTTTTTCATTAAATTATTTATCAATTTTTAATGCATATATTTCCTTTACTTTTCACAAACATATTTGTATATTTTTTTTAAGAAACAGTTTCATGAAATTGTTATGAATACCATTATATTGTTTTAACAAGTTTTTGTGATAATGAAATGTATTTAAGGAAAATTGTAATTTTCTGACATCAATAACAGGTATATGCGTGCTAATTGATAAATTTTTTATCAATGCTGCAACATACTTATGTTATCATTTTTATTAGTTACTAAGATAACCATTAATCAAATATAAGATTGAACCTATAATTCTACAGGGGTGGAATTACCTTAAAGGCATAGGGTCTAAGATATTGGTGAAATGTTGCATGTTCCAAAAAGGTGGCGAAATTTCAGATCATATTAACTAGAAAATCACACAAAGTTCTTCAGAATGTTTACAAACACATTGGATAACGATAGTAATTACAAAATAATTCCCTGTTCTCATTTGCCTAAACTGGTACCCTTGTTGATTTCGCATCTCTTGTTTGTGTGTAGCCACCAATCAGTGGGGTACCAGTTTAATATATTGTCCTCCTGACAACATTTTTAAATAGGGCTAAAACGTCAAAATGACTTAAATTTCAAAGTGCTGCAGCTATAGATAACTCATAATTAATACTACAAATTTGTTTTTTTGGAGTTCTTCTTGCAAAATATTGTGATGTCATTTTTGGGATAAAAGATAGATCCTATGCCTTTAACACATATTCACTATGTATACCAAGTTTGGTCTTACCCCAGAGTCAGAAACCCTACCCCATGGATTACAACATCTACATTTTTAGTAAAGGCCTTCCTCCTCTATCTGACTATGCATACGTTTTTCTTACAAAATGTTCAATTGTTACCTGAATTTACTCAGAAGACAGGTCACCAGAGATTACCTATGTGACCTAAAATTCTTATCAAAAACCAAAATTGTAACAAAATAAAAACTATCGGGTAAGACATCAATGTACATTTGAATTACCGGTGCATTACTACCCTAACAAGTATAGCATTGCCTCATTATTATCAAACATTATATTTCAATACATTTGAAAATGAATACACTATAGGTGCAACAATTATGCCTTAAAGCAGCATCATTAAGTCAAAGAGCACAATATATCATCTCAATAAGACAAAACACAAGAGAACATTCTGAACTCAGATAGTATACATATGAATTAAACTGTAGTGGTCATTTATCAACATATTTTCAAAAAAATTATATTGAAAGAGAAAATATCATAGGCAGTAATGCTCACATGAGATAGTCATAAACACTAAACGAAAATCCTATAACAATACACAGTTTAAACAACAGAGCACTTAGTCTTATTGCATGACATATATTATGAACATGGCAAACCAGGATTTACCTTTTATATGTATACCAAAACCAATGACAGTGTATATTTTGTGATCATTTGAATTACATTTCTCTGAACAAAATTCTAAACAAAACATGTCAACAGAACATACTAGGTTATGAATATTCAAAATGGTAATGGATTCGTTTGTACCTTCCAGTTTCAGACCATTTTTTAAATTTGGTAATTATGAAAGGCTTTAAACAAGAGGCCCAAGGGTCACATCACTCACCTTAGTCATCTTAGCTCATATTTAAAGATTTTCCCTATATATTTGTGAGTAAAACTTTGATCCCCCTTGTGACCCCATCCTACCCCTGGGGGCCATTATTTTAACAAACTGAAATATATGTCAGAGAGCTTTCATGTAAATATCAGCTTTTCTGGCTTAGTGGTTCTTGAGAAGAAGATTTTCCTTATGTATTAGTATGTAAAACTTTGATACCCTATTGTGGCCCCATCCAACACCCAGGGGCCATGATTTGAACAAACTTGAATCTGCTTTATGTCAAGAAGCTTTCATATAAATTTCAGCTTTTCTGGTCCAGTGGTTCTTGAGAAGATTTTTAAAAATTTTTCCTGTGAAGAAACTTAAATCTGCATTATATCAGAAAGCTTTCATGTAAATCTCAGCTTTTCTGGTCCAGTGGTTCTTGAGAAGAAGACTTTTAAAGATCGTTCCTATATATATGTATGTAAAACTTTGATTCCCTATTGTGGCCCCATCAAACCCCCGGGGACCATGATTTGAACAAACTTGAATCTGCATTATGTCAGGAAGTTTACATGTAAATATCAGCTTTTCTGGCTGAGTGGTTCTTGAGAAGAAGATTTTAAAATATTTTTCCTATATATTTGTATGTAAAACTTTGATTCCCTACTGTGGCCCCATCATACCCCCAGGGGCCATGATTTGAACAAACCTGAATCTACATTATGTCAGGAAGCTTTCATGTAAATTTCAGCTTTTCTGGTCCAGTGGTTCTTGAGAAGAAGCTTTTAAAGATTGTTCCTGTATATTTGCATGTAAAACATTGATCCCCTACTGTGGCCCCATCATACCCCCAGGGGCCATGATTTGAATAAACTTGAATCTGCATTATGTCAGGAAACTTACATGTAAATATCAGCTTTTCTGGCTGAGTGGTTCTTGAGAAGATTTTAAAATATTTTTCCTATATATTTGTATGTAAAACTTTGATTCCCTATTGTGGCCCCATCATACCCCCAGGGGCTATGATTTGAACAAACTTGAATCTGCATTATGTCAGGAAGCTTTCATGTAAATCTAAGATTTTCTGGCCCAGTTGTTCTTGAGAAGAACAATTTTAAACATTTTTCCTATATATTTGCATGTAAAACTTTGATCCCCCTATTGTGACCCCATCATACCCCAGGGGCCATGATTTGAACAGTCTTGAATTTGCATTGTCAGATAGCATTCATGTAAATCTCAGCTTTTCTGGCTCAGTGGTTCTTGAGAAGAAGATTTTTAAAGAGTCATCCTATATATCAGTATGTAAAACTTTAATCCCCTATTGTGGCCCCATCCAATGCCCGGGGGCCATTATTTGAACAAACTTGAATCTGCACTATATCAGGAAACTTTCATGTAAATTTCAGCTTTTCTGGTCCAGTGGTTCTTTACAAGAAGGTTTTAAAATGACCGCACCCTATTTTTGCATTTTTGTGATTATCTTCCCTTTGAACGGGACATGGCCCTTAATTTGAACAAACTTAAAAGCCCTTCACCCAAGGATGCTTTGTGACAAGTTTGGTTGAAATTGGCCAACGGTTCTTAAGAAGAAGTTAAAAACGTGAAAAGTTTATGACGACGACATACAACGGACAAATTTTGATCAGAAAAGCTTACTTGAGGTTTTGGCTAAGGTGAGCTAAAAACTGTAAAAAATATCATCTGTTTACAGAAATTCCATGATATAAGCACTACATTTCTATTCATTGTGTGACCCAACAAAAATGGTTTTATTTACTTCAGATATATATTGCTTTTGAAAAAATATAGGGTCCTTGGGGTAATTTATCAAAAATGTATACATGTGTTGGAGATTTAATTTGCCTGAAAAATCATAAAAGACTAGATTAATCAAGATATTGGACTAAGCAGTAAGCACTTTTAAAGTGTAAAATAACCAACATTTGAATTTCCACTTTTCTATATTCACAAGAATCGATCCCGAGGCAACCAGAATGGATATCATAGCTCCTGTGTCCAAACACACTGAAGATTTCATAAATTTCCAGAAATGTTCTCCCTCCTTTGTTCTTGTCTTTGCCAGAGGTCTTTCTTCCTGTAATATTATATACATGTACTACATTTATCACACCTAAGTGTCTGTACAATATGCTTAGCACTTTCAAAAAGATGACTTTCCCGAAATCTGAATTGATATAACTACATTACATAATCTATATGTTATTAAAAGGTAAATATGGGATATCAGAACTAGAAAATTTTGAAACTCTTCAGAAAAAGAAGTTACGAAAATTATACGTCACTTGGGAAACTCTTGTATACAAATTAGTGATCACTAAAGACGACTCATTTCTGATATAAAAATATATGCCTGGTTTAAAAATTATTTTTCAGAATGTTGCAAGTGAATATCCTTGTACTAAAACATGAGTTATTGGATTAAATTTCTGATGTTTGGTAGCAGAGATAAAAACAAAAGAAAAAGTATATTTCCTACACTGTATGCACTTGTATGGATATTTACTTTATAAGATTTTCTTGAGTCATAATAACCGACCGCTATGAAATGATATAATTAATCACAATAAATTATTTATAAATATATCTCCAGAAATGTACATATACATGCAGCAACATGTAGCCCCACCTTCCCCCACACGTTTCTGCCCCCCCCCCCCCCCCCCCCCTGTTTTCCTGAGATTGCGTTAAATTATCACATACAATATTAAACTTTGTTATTAGTACATGTATGCAAAGATCGATTCATTAGCTGCTCACTTGATATAGTAGCGGTGGATAGTACTGGAAATGCAAGGTTAGATTGATTTCAACTTATGAACAGAAGAATACATTCCCCCTCCCTTGAACTGTGACTAAATACATTGGTATCATGTCACAAAGGGTGCAACGATTAACCAAGACACGGTATATCACTGAAATATTATGCAACCGTTCGATTCACGATATTTTACACTATACCGCAGTTTGGTATTCTCGATCTGGATTAATTTGAACTGTCCAATTTGGCTTTAAGATTACATGTATGTTGTAACAAGAGTACCACCAATGGTACATAATATGCCCGTGAAAAGCTAATATAAGGTGTTTCCTTACACTACGATTTGTAGAACATGGCTTCAAGTAGTATCAGCAATCAATGTCAGAGTGTGACATACTTTCTTTGCATCATAAAAACAGATCAATCATGTACTCTCTATGTAATATTTTTATTTGGCATAAAGTGTATGTGTACCAAGTTTGATGGTACCAGCTCCAATGGTTCAGTCTTTATCCTGCTACTACTATCTTGACCTTTGATCTTGAGAAACAATCGATATTCTCCACTTGGCAAAAGGTGTATGTGTACCAAGTTTGACAGTCTTAGCCCCAACAGTTCAGTTTGTATACTGCCTACAAGGTTTTCCTACTAAGTGATACTGTGAACTTGACCTTGAACAAGAGGTACTGTGAACAATGCTCACTACGAATACCCCCCGCTTACCCCAATCTCCCAAAGGGTGTTGGTAATAGGTATACACTACCTCTTTTCTGAGTGTGAAAACAAATGGCATGACAAACCGAACCATATTGCTACTTCGATGTCCAGTGTGTGTGACCTTTGACCTTTTGACCCCAAAATCAATAGGGAACATCTTCATCCCATGGGTAGTCCATATGTATGATATGGTGACTGTAGGTGGAAAGGATAACGCTTTAGAGCCCGGAAACCATATTGCTACTTCGATGTCCAGTGCGCTTGACCTTTGACCTTTTGACCCCAAAATCGATAGGGAACATCTTCATCCCATGGGTAGTCCATATGTATGATATGGTGACTGTAGCTGGAAAGGATAACGCTTTAGAGCCCGGAAACCATATTGCTACTTCGATGTCCAGTGCGCTTGACCTTTGACCTTTTAACCCCAAAATCGATAGGGAACATCTTCATCCCATGGGTAGTCCATACATATGATATGGTGACGGTAGGTGGAAAGGATAATGCTTTAGAGCCCGGAAACCATTGCGTGTACAGACGGACGGACGGACAGACAGACGGACAACCCAATTCCAGTATACCCCCCACAACTTGTTGCGGGGGGTATAAAAACAATAGACATCTTCTTCTCATCATGGTGATCGAATGTACTAAGTTGCAATATCCTGGAATTTATGGTTTGGTCTGTATCCTGCCCACAAAGTTTTCCTACTTAGTGATACTACGACCTTAACCTTTGATTTCTGACCTTGAAAAATGTTAGGCATCTTCCTCTCATTATGGTGATCAAATGTACCAAGTTGCAAAATCCTAGATGTTACGGTTCAGTATGTATCTTGCCCAAAAGGTCTAGACAGACAAACGGACGATGGTTACCATAATACACCCTGTCCAAATAAAGATGGTTTCCGGAAATGGAAAAATGTGGTGCCAGTGAAATATTTCTCGCCCTGTGAACCATTAATCCCAAATATGGGAGCATTTTGGACATGCAGTTGTAACAGTAAGGTGCAATTAAATGATACTAAAACCAGTGTAATTGTTCATTAGTTATCATTCATATTGATACACTTGTAGCATGTTAAAAGTATCATGATACGTATTGTATTGTCAAGTCTGTATCATACAATGTATCGTATCATGAGGCAAGCGTATCGTTGCACCCCTACATGCTACCATGTTTAATACCAGTATTGAATATTAGTATAATAGTTTGATATTTCACAGTTCATACAGTTGTCTCGTATAGTTTTTTTTTTCAGGAATGAAATAATCTTATTCAAAACTCTATAATTTTCAGACCTCTCTCACCAAGTACAGAAAAATACTTGTGTGATTAACAGATTTCATTCATATTTTTAGGGCTTTCCATCTTTCTGTGGAAAGTCCTATTGTTATTGTTCTGTTTATTATTTTCCTGCCTTCAAAAACTTTTTTCGTCTTCAGACTTATCGAAAAACTTTAAAGTTCATGATATAGCACTTCTTGAGAAACTAATACATTTCAACCTGCGTCATGGAACTTTGGCCCCTTATGGAGTTATCTGACCTTTGGCAGAAATCATTGTTATCGTTACTACTTTTTAACCGTAAATGATAGGAGGATGAAACCTTTACAGGTCAATTAGTAGAATCGAAGAACTTTAAATGAAGGGATTAGCTGACCGTTAAAAGGAGTTAATGCCCCCCTATGTTTCACGATTTATACCTAAAAAATTGACGACTCCTAAAGTATTCGTCGTAGAGAGACGGAACACACTGAAATGGGTTGGGTGACCTTGAAAAGTAGGTCAAGGTCAAAGGTCATCCAGAATAGCGAGAAAATGGCACTTTTTACACCCTTTTTCCCACTTCACATAGCAACGAAATATCACATGGGTCAGCAAGGAATTTTCGATAGGTCTCGATATCATGAATTACAACTCTAAAACTTTGACCACACTGCGAATGTCGGCGACTCACATTGAAAACCCTGTTATCGCTACTCCTACTAGACCGAAAGTCGTGGAGATGCGAGACCTTCCTCGACGAATTCACAATAAAACTTTCGCACAGAGAAGTTGACCGAGGGAAACCGAGAACCCTGAAGCACGATTCTCGCCCCCAAAAGTCTCTGACATTGTCATTCGAGCCCACAACTTTTTCACAGATCTAGTTAGACGCGGAACCACTTGTGCAAAGCCCCGTGACCTCTCTGACCTTCAAAATGAGGTCAAGGTCAAGCTTTCCCTCTCATGGAGTTTTCGAGGTTTGACCTTGAACGTGGGCCAAGGTCAAAGGTCAAGGCCACACATCAAGGGGCCAGTCTCCACAAGCAAGGCAAACCCACACATCACAACTATCGTCCCAAAGGAAGAAATCCCCCACCCTTCAAGTGATATGTATGTTAGATCAGCTGTTTACACCATTTTGACCGGTCACATGCCCAACAACAGGATTCTAGCTAATCTGACCTACACATACACATCTGACCTACACCCATTTTCTCCATTTCTTGACTGTCTTGTAAATCAAATATTTCCATTTGCATTCATGAAAAAACATGTGCCAGATTCCATCAATGTCTGCCTGCATCAACATAAAGACTAAGTTCAGTTGGTTTTTTTTTTATAATAATGATGATGCAACTTTACTCGACAGTTGAACTCATTGACATTCCATCCCGACTGTCATTGTAGACAAATAAACACTTACCTGCAGGGTCAGATGGGATGCAGTATTCCTATTCTCCGTTCAGATCATACACTCAGAAACTTTTTTTAATTCACCAGCCGCCATTTTGTTTGGGGTTCTTTTTCACAGCCTAAATCCATATGCATGCCTCCTTGGGTGAAATGATTGAAAGACATTTTCTCCATGAATTAGAACACATAGGATGAGCAATTACAAACTGTATATCAAATTCCACAATCCATTACACACATGGTAAAGTGCACAGACTCCTACCATCTTTTCAACATGAGGCTCATAGTCCCAGCATGCATGAGCAGAGTGTCAGCACTACATGTGTAATCTCTGAAAATGTCACTTCCGGTTTCTTTACACCTCCAAATATCATATCTAACAGGTCTAAAGTCACCCCCAAACACCTGCACAAGTCCTATTACACTTTTACCCGATATGTGCCGGCTATCCAACACCCACACCCCTTTTTTTTTCAAATATTTGACCGGTACTATCGTGCGAAACCAAGGCCTCAATCTCCAACACTTCAACACTCAAGGCGGCAAATTTGAATTTCTTTTCTATCCAAATCAAATTGTTTAGCATTTGAACACTACTGAAAAACCGGTAGAAGGTGGGAAGCCCTCTAATTGTTCGCAAACAATTAGGATCACTAATTATTGATATTTCCCTTTTGCGATTAATGAATTTGAAATGTGGAATTAATTAAAATATTATTTACACAACCCCAGCCTCGATCTATTCAGTTGTCCTACTTTTACAGCCCTTCCATTGGAACACATCCCAATCTCGATCAATACAAAGACATAACAATATAAAAATTAATTTCTTTCACACTTATGCATCAAAAGATATGAAACTTGAACTCAATCTGTAGTTACTGCACTACAAGTTTCAATGAATTCTCACAAGCATTATGCAAAAATATCTGGAAAACCAATGGGACAGACTGATTGACAGAGAGACGGACAGAGAGGAAACCTAAAATCCACTTGACTTTCGTTTTATAAACCGGTAGGGGACTAATAACTGGAATTAGTCTTTGAACTTTATATGGTTATTCTCCTTGATTTTTTTTAATTTTTAAAAGATTCATTTCAAGCAGACTGTTGTGATGTAATGGTGATATGTGATATATAACCTTAGATGTAAATTATGTTCCCTACCTGTTCTGCCTCTAACTCTCCCATTTCAACTAATGATGTTCATGATTGTTCCTCCTAGAAACAAAATTTTACACATCAAACACATACATGTACATAATGCATATTATACATTTATTGCATGATAGTGAGGGAGATATGAAGATTTATTCACCCAAGAAAAATCCTATTCCCCGAGGGCAACGCCCGAGGGGAATATGATTTTTCTTGGGTGAATAAATCTTCATATCTCCCGAACATTCATGCAATAAATTGTTTATTATACCGAAACAAAGCAAGACCACACAATTGCATTTGAGATTGGAGTCCGCTCATCTATACATTGTACATGTATGTAGCTGAGATTGCCCTAACGGTAACACCGCGTCTCAACGAATTAGATGGTACAAACTGCGAAATAAAGTGATATGATAACCAGTTTTTGTTTTACCATTCTCCTTGAATGCTGATACAAACTGCGAAATAGAGTGATATGATAACCAGTTTTTGTTTTACCATTCTCCTTGAATGCTGATTTACTTGCTTGTTTTTGTATCAACCAAAACCAGGCAATTTAACTGTGTATCAGAGACCCGCATATTTTGTGCCTTACGAATTATGGAAGTAGAATGACTCGGACTTATTGTGACGTCACAATACATTTCGTCGTCTTTGACATTAACTTTATGGAAAATGCACGAGGCTGCCCAAGCGGTAAATATGATAGGGAGATATGATGTTTGAGAGGGAGATATGAAGATTTGTTATCCCTGGCATGTGACCGTCTAGACCAATCAGATTACGCGTTGCATAGAATTCTCATACTGGGGTATAATAATACAGGTTTTAACACAGTAATGGTACAATGATAAGCAAGAGCTTTGGCTACAATCTCCTAAAACATACAAGATTTAATTAAAAGTTCTTTTAGTTTTTGTCTCTGTGTCATATTCTCCACTTTATCTTATACGTTACCCATCTTAGGAGGACCTCATTTTATTTTATATGTATATATGTTACCCCACTTAGGAGGACAATATACACTTGCACACATACAATTACAGACACCCCTTGTGTCCTTGGCACTTTCAACATTGTAACTTTTTCTAAGCGGCAACCTAAGGAACAATACTATTTTACTTAATATCATAAACATATTTTTTCAATGCCATATATTTCATCTTCCAAAACATACATGCTTATAATATATATGCATATATACATGTATATACATTTTCTACTTTAGGTAGACTTGTCATTGATCCCCAATTGTCACTTCTGATTGATTTCAAAGAGACTGTTGCAATGTGATGGTGATATATAATCTTAGATAAAAATTATGTTCCCTACCTGTTCTGCCTCTAACTCTTCCATTTCCAAAAATGATGTGCAGGATTGTTTCTCCTAGAGACAAAATTTTACACATCAAATACATACATGTACATAATGCATTTTAACACAGTAATGTTGCGATGATATCAGGGTTTGACACTAAGGCACGTCCGACCGACCGAGTCTACTAAATGATAGGTCCGGTCGGGTAAAATGTCGATTTACTAGTCCGACTGGTTGTGTTAAAAACTAAACAAGAAACTTTACTTTAAACCGTATGATATTTTATTCTTAACTAAAAGAAAATAACTGTAAAGAGTTTGCAAGCAATCTTGAACCATGTGATGGAATAATCTATTTTAAGTTCTAATAAATAAGTAGCGGTCGGTAGTGATGTTTTACGACATCTACTCGATGTTGATTTTAAACAGTTTATTTGAATTGACTATAATAAAGTGTTTATCAAGTTAATAAATTACGTAATAAACATTTATCGGTGTTGACATATGTGTGGGAATGTCTCTATATTTATGCCTCATTCACACGAAGAATTTAATTCGCATTAAACGTAAGTTAATGCGAATTAAATCTGAATCGTGTTCACACGGAGATTTTAATGCGCATTAGATTACTTCGAATTAAAATTGACATCGCGATTTAATGCGAATTAAATTTACTTCGCATTAGCTCTGTGTGAACGCTAAGCGAAGCTAATTCGCATTAAATGTACACGCATGCGTAATGGCAAATTTGGGTCACATGCATCATACCCATGGTCAGCTATATATACTAATGTCAGTTTTGTACGAAAAACTAAGCAAAATGATAATTTACACAATATTCATTAAAATATCTATAAAAATAATTTTCAATAACATAGTCTATTCTTTTTCGCGCACCCTTTAATAGAGATGCATACAACTTTAATGCGCATTAGTTTACTTCGCATTAAATATTACCGCCGTGTGAACGCTATTTAATTCGATATTTGATGCGAAGTAAAATTTGATGCGCATCCTGTGAACGAGGCATTAAATACGACTTCTCGTCCTCAAGGAAAGACGTCCCAGGAGAAAAAAGAAAAGGTTAGGAAGAAACAAAGCAGGGCTTATGAAATATAAAATAAATAAAAAGCCGGTTGAGGTCATTTTATACTAAATAGACTAAAGAATACCCGTGCCGGGTAGAATTTAAAGAAACAGAAAACGTGTTTGAAAATCAAATATTGAATGACGCGTGACGAGACTTAAGATATTTTTGAGACGTTTTGGTTCAAACTTAACGTTTGTCATTTAAATGAAGTATTTTTAAAATATGGAGAAAGTTCAAACTATCAGGTTTTTTTTCTGGAAAGTTTGTCAGGGCTAGTGGATATAAAGTCAGGTCTAGTAAAAATCATTTGAAGTAGCCGACTGGTCGAGTGCTCAAAAAAGTAAATGTCAAACCCTGGATATGCAAGAGTTTTGGCTACAATCCCCAAAAACACACAAGATTTAAAGTCCTTTTTGTCTTTGTCTCCATGTCATATTCTCCATTTTAATTTACATGTATATATGTTACCCCTCTTAGGAGGACACTATACATTTGTACACACACATGTACACAGATGCTGTTTGTGCCCTTAGTACTTTCAACATTGTCACTTTTTCTTAGCCAATAATTTTTTTTTTATTTATCAACATTTTATTTTTGAATTCCATTTCAATCATCTACCAAAACATATCCAAGCATCTGCATTTTCCATTTTTGGAGGCCCGGCTATGTACATGTGTGTGTTTGTTAACTATTATAAAACGGGTTGTTTTAAATTAATTTTTCTGCAAGTACATGCATACTTTAGACAAGATTTTATGTAAAACACACACTAGGAAAACATAAAGTCAGCAATCACAACCTGAACACTGAACAAGAAATCAGTGGAATGTATACCTGCATACTGCATGTTTAATACCATTTATGCAGATTCAAGGTAGCTCTACCCTTATGCGACTCGTCAATACTAATGGTTGAAATTGGAAACACTGTATTAATTTCCACTCGGTATAGTTCGATTTTATTAATAACCAAAGCAAATGTATATGTTGCCACCTTTTTTAAGATGTCAAACATATAAGAACAGAAGTATAGGTCAACATCAGAAAACCACACATTTTCGTAAAGCAGAGTAATAAAACATGAGAAAAATGTATTAAAATGACAAATTTTTAATGTCAACAGTATAGAAAAACAGTTTATTTATAAATATTTGACCTATTGAGTGCCCCTACCCCTAAAAACACCCCAGGGCCTTTTTTCAACTCTCAAAAATTAAGCGCCCCCCCCCCCCCCCCCCTCCTTTGAAATACAGTACTACTCACCTTTTTGATAACAGATTTTTTAATCTTTCTAGCAATCTCTTTGTTCCGCACTGAATTTCATAATACATGGTATCTCTAGTTCACCAATACCGGTATCTTAGGAGTACTGATAGTTTCCCCTTTACAATGCATTTCAAAGCCCCCCCCCCCCCCCCCCCCCCCCCCCCCCCCCCCCCATGTTGTTAAAAAGAATGCTACAACTTTACTTATTTTTCGAGGCATGTGTCCAACTACTGCACCGTCCTTTACAACAGCAATCGCATATTTATGCATAGGATTGTTGATTTCTATTTTTTTTCAAGAGTTTCTCCCTGGAATGGATCCCAGATTATAGATATCCCTGTAAACACGAAATCCCATAACTATATTCATACTCGGCCATAGTTGTGCTGCGAAAGTGAAACCGAAAGCTTAGTAAATCGTACGTGGTATTAGTCTTTGACACAAACGGTACCAAGTGAAATTGAAAGTAATAGCTACTACTGTATATTTTAATATAGACAAGAATGGATTAATTATTAGTGTTAAAAAAATGAAATAAAACTTATGTGTATATTTAATGGGAATATTTCAGCATAGAGTACTAAATACCCCCCCCCCCCTCAATTTTCTAAGCACCCGGGGTGCTCAATAGGACACATATGGTATGTATAAACTGATAGTTGATATTAGGGGAATCTTTGTATAAGACATACAGTAGAGGAATGCCAGGATAGGAGTTATAGCCCTTTACCAACTGGGCTATCAGGCCATCGGTGAGCAGCCCGATTGACTGCTGCTGGATATTGTACATGTGTTTTCTATCCTGAAGCCTTCACAAGGTCAAAAAATAAAAACAAACAACTTGTTGGATAAAAACCAATCACAAATTATGGAAGATCTTTTTTAAACATTCTTATCTACTCCTACAGTTTTTATTCAAATGTTGCTGAAATCTTTCTACTTTCCTTCACTATGTTTATCCAACATAATATGTAAACAATAATAAGCTTCAAGAAATAGTATAGCAAATAAGAAATGAAATGTGCCTTATTTTAAAAATGAATCCATATAATTCATGAAAAGAAAATCTTTAAAAACAGATAAAATTTCTTTGAATTTTAATTATAACAAGAAAAAATTAAAACAGTTCATCATTTCTTATGATTGTGATAGCATCAGTTATCTGATCCAATATTTCAAAGATTGCACATGGAATTTTTTAAAGGCAGATTTTGAACAGTCATGGACACAATGATTTTGGGATGGTTACATGCACATACCTATACCTCAGGATGTTCCTAATGTAATTTGAGATGCTAATTCATATTTCTTCTGCAATTTGTTTCAAATCGACATTATATGATTAATCAAAATGTAAATGATCACAGGTCGACCCTTACAGTATATGACAGTTCATTTTACCATGTTTACAAGAAAGTTAAAAGGCACACACAAAAAAACCCATCGTGACATCGTTTCAAATATTTGAAAACCTTTCTAGTTCAACAGGGATTTAAAGTAGATAAAATAAACAAATCAGTGGACCATTAAACCCTTAGAACTCTAGTCTAATTAAGCCTACATCTCCACTGGATTTAGAGTGCATTTTAATGCAACCCATATTTGTACACTTTACTTCTTTCTAAATCTAGGTAATTTATTATAACAATACTAAATAGTTCATGATATCCATAATATAATCAATAGATAGATTATTATAGGTCATGTTTTGATTGCATTTTGTATCACTCTAGAATAAATATATAATTCATTATATCATTCACTAAAAACCCATGCATGTACCCAGTGTTAAAATAAATCAGAATGGTTTATTTTAATCATTTACTATCTATTATCAATTATAGGAACTCAATATGCTTACCATTGTATTTAGAAATGTGTCCAACAGAAAAGCCACTTTTGTACAGATCAGTCTTAACCCAATCGACACTTTCCTCCTCTAAAACAATAAAAAATATGTGTACATCATAACATGCATTCATTTTGGATGCAGAAAAAAAATGTCATAAATTCTTATTACATGATTTGTTTTCTTTTATAAATCTCTAAGAGCAATAATTACTCCTACTCCTTGAAGATTAATTGTATATGTTTAATGCCCCCCTCAAGAATTTTTCACTCATATGGAGACATGCATCACCATTGCGGTAAAGGGCTGCAGTATTTAAAGGCCTATGCTTGGTGCTTACGCCCTTTGAGCTTTAACGTGCCACACATGCTGTGACACGGGGCCTCTGTTTTTGCGGACTTGTCTGAAGGACCCATTTAGTCAACTCTTACGACAAGCAAGGGGTACTGAGGACCTATTCTAACCTGGTTTTCCACAGGAATTATGAAAAACATGACAGATGTCATGTAATTGGCACGTTTGGCAAGAGGTACATCACTTTTTATATCCCAAAATTAAACAATTTTTCCACAGAAGAAATTATCAAGAACTTAATATCTTAGTAGAAAGTTATAGAAAAGCATATGCAGTCACAGGAACCATATAGGCAATTCAATATTGAATCAGTGGGACCAGGGCTCGAAATTAACATATGCCCGCCAGTCTGTGACTGGTTAAAAGTCTGGCGGACTGACTGACATTTGTTCTAGTCAGTCCGATGGGACTGGTTAATTTTCTAAAACATCATTTTGGAAAATATACTTATGAAATTTTATACACACATTTGGCATGCTTTGATCTGTAGATATCAGATGAATCTGATTCATAAATATAAATCCCACATTTAAGTGTTACAATATTATCTGAGACATATTGAGTTTAATTTCATTTTAATAACATTAATGAAATATGTTTAATTATTTCTGGAAAACTCTGTTGGACTGGTAAAATTTTCTGCGGACTGGTTGAAATTATACCCCATCAGTCCGACTGGACTGGTGACATAAAAAGTTAGCTTCAAGCCCTGTGGGACAAGATATTTTTAAAACGTGGATAAATTAGTATTATGTGGTAATGACACATTTAGCTAAGATTCCTAAAACATGAAAATGAAAAACGTAAAAAGGGACAACATAAATTGGTGAGAAATACATGTAGTTATATCTTTCGAATTTCCTCCATTGTTTACAATAGTGCAATATCTTTGAAAGATGCGCCTTTGACAGGGACCAGTCATTTAGTCTGTAGTAATAATAGTAGGGAACATAATGGGGTGGTATAATATAGACCCTGCAATTGTTGCAGACAAAACTACCGGTTCCTGTGGTGCAATACGTACACAATCAAAATAAGGACAATGCACATTGCATTGCAAACTGCACGGCGTCTCCTGCATTGTGTCGCTGAGTGCAGGTCATAATGACAACACATTTTTGGGATTATCTATATCCTAGAAAACCTTTATAACAATGCTAAACCATAGTAAACGACGCGACAAATATTGTCCTAGTCGTGTGTCATGGCGTGACGAGATCGAGACTCGGAGACGGTAGACCCTTCTTTCGCTGCCCAGTGAAGAAAACCAACGCGGTTATTCGTACTCGTAGGGGAAATTGTAATAGCCTAAAACCTAACAATATATACTTTGCGAGAAATGTGCCTTGAAATCATTTTTGAAACCAAAATAAGAAAAATTTACTTACACGTGACAACATCTTCGCAGACGCTGGATCCTTTCCGGGTGTCTCCGAAGGTTCCCGAAGTTCATTTCCGTAACATGACAGCAAAACAGAACGCAACAAAAAAATCACGGTGTTGGAAAATTAAAAAAATTTAAATACCATCTTTAAAAATATTAATCTAGATAATCTGACACCTAGTGGTTCAGAATAAGGAAAAAATCAAACGAAATTTAAATATATTTCCGCTTTCGTTTGTGATGCCCATTTGAAAAATGTCTACACAAGTCGTGAAACGTATATTGCCAAAATAATACACGCTAGTTTTTAACAACTCTAGAATTTACACTTTTATGAATAAAATGAAATCTTTTTGCCCGAAATGTAAAGTTTAGATTCTAAATTTAAGGAAAGAAAACACATTTTACTCAAAAGTTAAATACATAATTTCATTTTACAAGTAGAAAATTGGGCAGACTTAAAAACGTCTGCCTAATTTATACGTCTGCCTAACGGTGGTCGATAAATATTTTGCGTCAGCTGAAGTCTTATAATAGGTATGTATATATATATATATATATATATATATATATATATATATATATTCATGTGTACAAATAAATCACCAAGATAATTTAAATTCAAATTCTACAACCAATTCTGCAAGTGTAATAGGAATAAATTGCAGTATGATGATCGATATATGATAATGGTTGGGAACAGAGATAAGTGTGATTTGATGAATTTTCTTAAAGGGATCATATAGTGATAAAAAGGAGAGAGAGAGAGAGAGAGAGAGAGAGAGAGAGAGAGAGAGAGAGAGAGAGAGAGAGCTACAATAAGCTATGTGTTACCTAGGTAACATTACACCATACACCACACACCATACACGGAGTTTTAAAAATATCAGCTCATATTATGACAGTATCCGGGTGTTTTATTTGACATTTAGAATAAAGTAGCATGTATAAATAGACTTATATATCGATAGATGTATTTGTATTCATTGCTATACCTAAGAACGCTGACACTTAATGCGATATCTCTTTCTCAGTATTATTTCTTTTTCAGGAAAAAGGTAATTTTTTGCTTATTTTGTATGCTATGAAGTAACGTAAGACACTCTGTCTATTATAAACTGCATTTCAACTTTTTTCGAGAATCTCAGAAAGTATCATATTGAATATCAAATTGCCTGTTATTCTAAATTGTAACGGACGGAAATGCAGTCTCAAATATTAAACTTATTACAATATGTCAACAAAGTACTATTAGCTAAATTGGTCGATAGGATTGTTATGGAAACCACGGATATATGTACTTATACTGTAGTGTCTCAACGTACACGGACTTTATTCATCTCTTCACGACGGACGTTGTATTCCGAATGTTTTTATAGCAATTGAAGCTTCATTAAAATTTTGTTGACAGGAAGTTGATAAGAGCACCTATAATAGACTTGAAGTCCATATTTGGTACCAAGAGATATATCCAGATGTGCACACAAATTTACGGTTACCTCATTTCTATAAAGATCAGTTTCTTCAATCAAAGCGTAGAAACACGCTCATTTAGATTTATCAAATCGTCAAATTCAATTTGAATCGTACTTTAGAACAGTCAACACTCTCATTTAAAGTCAGCATTTTGCAAAATGAATGGTTTTAAAACGTTCTGATTTATCAATATAACCTGCTATTAGGAAAAGTACTTTCTCCCATGTTTCATGCCAATTGCGGCCGTTCTTTACACACTGATGTTGACCACAAAATACTCCGTTTACCTGATCAAGATATAGGGATTGCAGCGGATGTGAACAGCAGACAGATGTTATGAAATTGATCTATGTTTATTATTTTCACTTTTTAATTGAAATATCATGTGCTTTTTATAAAAAATCTAAAATAGTGGTATATCCCCGAGACTTTTCTCAGTTTTTATTTCATTATATATATTTACTGTACGGTATGCAGGCTGCTTTCGATCAGTGTTATTTTCGCCTTTCTGCATTTGCTAACTGTGTCGCCCCTTTCAAATTCGCTTAGACACAGTTGCCAGAGTTGTGTCAAAAGAGAAATTTGTCCACTGACAACGAGGGCAAAAGGAGCAAAAATAAAAGGAGTGCAAAACATTCTCCGTGTGCAGTTCTTAAGCATCTTTTTGCCAAACAGAATCATGTGGTAAATACATGCTACGTGTATGTGTCCTTTAAGTTTCCGTGTTATGGTGTTTGCTTCATCGATCTTTTTCCATTTTGTTTTCATTTTCCAGGTTGTTTATCTGATGTTTTCGTGTTGACATGGTGTGTGATAAACTGTCAGTAAACTTCATTGTGATGGAGTGATCTTTCACCTTTATTGATAATGCTTGTCATGATGATAACCACGAATTTCTGCTAACATACGAAAATTTGTAAAGGCGTTTATTGACTTCCTGAAACACAAAGCACCATCCAAATATCCGTCAACATAAATACATATTGGCATAAAAACATTTAAGTCATTTTACATAGAAATATGCGGCTTTCTTTTTTCGTAACATAAATAATACACTTTCGTAAAATAAAAATACATCTTTTCCTAGTTTTTGTTTGATATCTTTAGAATAGATATTGTATCCTTCCCTAGTGTTTGTTAAGGGTGTTTACGATAGAAAGTGGATAAACTTAATCACATGGGTGTATAAAGTGTATAATTTTTACAATAATCTTAAACTGACATTGAATATCTCATAAAACTCTTTAAAACCTCACCATGGTCATGACGTCGTTCTATCAAAATTAACACCATCGTTAGAAATTTGTGATCATTGAAGAGCTTAACATACACGGTTTTGAATGTTTTATAGCAAGCAGGACTTCGAAAAAGATCAGTCGTGGTTATGGAATATGCCTATTCCACGTGTGTATTTTGGGGTACTGTAGACATGAACAAAAAGGGTAATATCACTCAAAATATGTCACATTCTAGAGTCGGCTAACATTAAGTTCAAAATGACAAAAGAAATTTTCAACAGAAGCCTCTGGGGAAAATCAGCTAATCCAATTGTACATCAAAGTCTGATTTCTCCCAAAGAAGACAAAATAACGAAAATAATACTACGTTTTAGGATGACAAATAAAAATGCAAAAGAAAACCAGAGTTAAACGACGGCGAACAAATAAGGGCAAATATAACGTTATAAGATAACAAATAAACACAAATTATTGACAATCATCTCTTTATTATGACACAGTATTACAAACATGTAAAATCAACATCTAAACACATTACATAGCACCATTAACCCACATCATATAGAAAGTTGCACAGCACCGGGGTATTCTTCAACATTGAGGAGAGAAAGTTGGGGTGGTGGGTGTTTTAACATATTGATTTTTTTATCCACTCTACAAATTGTGTTACATTGTAATTAAATTTCATGTATATGGAAAGGCTAACGCATGCAAAACACAAGCTATCGCAAGTCTTGCCAAGCCAGTGATTGGCTACAAAAACGTGAGGCCCCTAACGGGATAAAGTTATGCGTGATCCCAAATAGGATAATTGACACCTATATACTCTATAAGCATAAATGTTATTATTTTCCATAATATTGACCCTTTGTTACATCACTACCGTGCACTTAGTCAGGGAAAGCAGAAAAAACCTGTACTTTCAACAGATAGTGAGTTTACAGTTTTCACATTACATCATTCAGCAACAGAATCAGAGAATGGAGAGCTACAACATACTGTGATATTACAAATCTCGAATTGAGTTTTCACATTATATGTAGGTAATAAAGTTGTGCACAATGGCTGCCGTTAATAAAACCGTCAATATGTGATGTGATGAATCCTAAATGACTTGTTGTTTAAATAACCGGTGTGTGACACATGGCATGTTTGATGATTTCATTTTATCTATTAATTCCATAAAAATCATACTGCATTAACTAAACAGATATTCATCGTCTGCAATAGTATTTTGTGGGGACCTGCAGACATGTTCACGAAAATTTCCTGAAATCTGTCGCAAGATAGAACTTAGGAAAAAGTTAGGAACATCCCAAGGTCAACTTAGGACACGTCTTAGGATGTTTCTCGATATCATAGCAACATTTTAAGTTAGGACGTCCTCACTACTCATGACCATTGCTATTCATTTATATTTTTTTTATATATGCATATATTTGTGACATATTTCCGAATAGACAATTAAAATCTAGACACATACAGGTAGAGAAAAAACAAATAATATTAACTTATATAAATTTAGAGATATCGTATATGCAATATAATTATGTTATAAACTAGAAAACTGTAAGACCATTAACATATTTCAATAAAGTAAGAAAATGTATGAGAAAGAAATGGATATTATATGCGTTTGGCATATGCTAGTATGTTTTTTACAACTTTGATTATAAAAATAAAAAAGATAAACGGATATCGTGATACTCGAACCAATACAAGTGCATTTCATATAATAGTATATTTATTTCCTTACTTTGAATAAGCATTCTAAAAATATACAGAGATCGTGATACTAGAACACACGCATATGTTTCATATACTATTGTGGTTTTTTTATTTAAATGAATTCAATTCGACACCACTGAGCCAGGCATTACCTTTATAGAAATATTTAAAAATGGAACTAATATACCTTGACAAGCTGAAATAATTATTTTAGCACACTAAAACTGTCTCCCTTTCCATTTTCCGGGAAAAAAACATCTTCCAATTGTTTTTATTATTTGACCTTGACATAAAAAGTCAAGGTCAAAAATCATCAAGAATGTCCAAAAACATTGTATAATCTTACCTTTACATAAAATGTCAAAGTGAAAAGTCGTCAAAAATAGCACGTGACACACTGTCATATCATGGTATACCAACATATTAAACATCAAAGGCCTATGTCAAAAGGCAAAAATGTTATGGCCCGGACAAACTTTTACTGAGAAGCGGAAGACTAATACACTAAACAATGTGTTATCCTTCTGGAAAGAGGAGACATACTTTCATGTACTCTCGTCAATGTCATAAATATAAATGATTGGGCAATCGTTATTCAAATAAAGGGCATACCAGTTTGTATTTGATTAGTGAGTTGTGTGGATTAGTATGTTATGAAAGGTGAAGATAACGAACAGTGAACGGCAAGAAGAGGACCCCATATTTCTCAACTGAATACATTTAAGCAATCTAATGGGTTGTTATATCTCTAAATATACTTTCAAGATTTCTATGAGTTCTTCATATCAATATCAAGATTCTCGCCATATTTATACAAACAGATTATGATGCCCTAAAGTTAGGATGAACGTATATCGAGGCCTAGATTTAGGAGAGCTCCGAGAAACTGATTTAAGACCAGGACGTCTCCCACTACAGCTTCATCAGCATCACTTCAGATCTAGATTGATTTACATATAACAGCGTCGTACTCAGAGCTGACCATACTGGGTGGTTGTATTGGATACCCCAATCGACCATTCACTGTGGGACTGCAGAGTTCACACACTTCGGGACTCTATAATTGTAGAATTTTTTACGTTTACCTAATCAGGATATAGGGCTCACGACGGGTGTGACCGGTCGACAGGGGGTACTTACTCCTCCTATGCACCTGATCCCACCTCTGGTGTGTTCAGGTGCCTGTGTTTGCCCAACTATATATTTTGTATTGCTTATAGAAGTTGATCACTGTTCGTTATCTTCACCTTCCATCATTCACCGCGGGAGTTTGCGTAATTGAATATGATACTGAACATTTACCGCGGAACAATGCAGGGTTCATACCATCAAACATTAACTGTGGAATTCAGCAGGCTTTTCAGTGTAACCATTGATATTTTGTCAAATTAGCTTTAAACGAACTTTAAACATAAATTATCATGATTTGTTATGTCGAAATACAACAGGAGTCTGGAAGGGTTAATATTTTTTTTCCGGTTTCCTTTAATGCGGTATGACTTTAAGATACAAACGTCGCCAGATATAGATTGATTACTGTTCATTATCTTCACCTTTAATAATCATTGAAGTATAATGTTGTGATGGCCATATAAAGCACGAGAAACTGCACTACAACACTGTACATGTACTACATTTATCAAAGTACCATATATCTTACATCGGTTCTACAACCAGTAACCCCGTGGGATTCCGGGGTAAAATATGTCCTTAGCACCCCTTGCGTGTCGTAAGAGGTGACTAAATGGGACAGACCTTCGGATAAGACTGCAAAAGCCGAGGTTTCGTGCCACAGCAAGTGTTTCACGATAAAGATTCATCCCTGTTGAAAGGTCGTAAGCATCGAAAATAGGCCTAAATTGTGCAGGCCTTCACCAGAAATAGTAACCACCAGAAATAGTAACCTCTTCATATGGGTGAAAGATTCGCAAGCAGGGCGTGAAACAATATACAACAAACAACAAGACATTATGTTTGTTGAAATCACAAACTTCTATCATTTGTCAGATTTTAAGTTTGACATTTCATGCTAACGTTTATGGCGGCAAAAAATAATGGTATATATTTCAAAGTGTTGATTTTTAATAAAATTAACTTATAAAAACCTTAAAAGATGTTATTTCTATTCCGTTGATAAATAAATGAAATACAGAAGAGGAATATTTCATTCAATTGCTCTTGGCAAACTGATAGGAAACGATCTGTCAAGGATGAACTTATCTTTAACCTTTCAAAGTGGTTTTCACCACACACGTAAACAAATACGACAATAATTCATTGTAAGAATAATGTACTAGTTTTATGCTTACGAAAGATACCTCTAACCGCCAGAACTCCAAAAAAGGATCATTGTTGCAAAATAACACTGCTCCATTTATCTGATCAAGATATAGGGATCATGGCAGATGTCACCGGTCAACAGGGAATGCTTACGCCTCCTACACACCTTATTCCCATTTGGTATGTCCATGGTTTGTGCTGTCCTTTATTTTGTGTTAATTATATGATCACTATCAGTTATCGTCACTTGATCACAATCATGTGCGATGAATCAGTATGATTTCAATATCTTTTCGTCACTGTATCCTATAAAATGTTAGAAAGCCTCAGAAACATTACCCTATTTAGAAGATACCTGCTTCCACCTCTGGTTCGTGTTTCCCTTCTCATCATTTCGCATTCTTTGTGGGATTTCAGATATTGGTCATGTGTCGATATATTCACTTGTTCATATGCAGCCAATAATGGAAAAGGTGAACATATCGAACAGTGCTCTAATATCTCATATAAAGAAGATCAAATTAAGAGTAGGATAAACACGGACCCCTTGACATACCAGAGGTAGGCTTAGGTGCCTAGGAGGTAAACTAATCCCCTGTTGACCGTTTACACCTGCCGCGAGTTATATATCTTGCTCAGGAAAACGGAGTATATATGGAAAATTGAAAGTCTATAATGTTTGTTTTTTAAAGTAGTAGCTATGTAGATTGATTTTTTGAAGAACGTGTCGATAATTCCAGTGGCTGCTTAATGCATAACTTAAGTGCCCTTGGCAACTCCGACCGACAGTTACAAAAATGACTTAGTCCCACAAATTAACTTATCTGTTTGTCCTCCACTGCATTTTATAGTCTTTCAGAGTTCCCGAAACGCGCCGGTCCATCGGGCATCCCCGATAAATTTTGAATGGGGCCGGCAAAATCCAAATTTTATCGGTCAAAATGTCCGGCAGATTTTATGGACTATTTTGAAATTTAAAAACATCTGAACAAATATAACTAAATGTAATAATCATTTTATTAGTTACAAAAAATAACTATTAATTAAAAGTGGAGGGAAAAGCCAAACAAACGCGTAGTTTTATTTTTTTAATCCGGATAAATTCGCGGGTTCTTTTTTTTACACACGTACGACAATTTCCTATTGGAGTTGACCAACATTGGGCATGTGGCCGATAAAGTGGAATTCGGGTGCCACAGGTACTAAAAGAAAAGAAAAAGACGGTCAGAAAGACAATGATGGGGATAAAGGAAGTAAGAGGGAAAGAAAATTCCACAAGAAATGGCTAGATGATTGGAAATGGCTGGTCTATGATGGATATATGATGTTTTGTAAAGTTTGCATCTCTTACGAGGAATCGGGGAAAGGTCGGTCAAAATATCCAATAAATTTTGTGAAAGGTTCAAATAACTTTAGAACTAGCGCTTTATTAGATCATGAGAAGTCGACTTTTCACAAAGATGCAACGGATTTTGAGACCACGAAAACGAATCCAAAGGAGGCACCAGCTAGAAGATCTTTGTTAGCTCTCAAAGAGCACAAGCGGGAAACTTTGAAACTTTACTTTAGAAACATCCATGGTATTGTTAAAAGTAAGAGACCGATTAGTGATTTTCTGTGGCTTAACAAGTTGGACATTGCTAAGGGTATCCTTGACAGTGGCGAGACGTACAATAACTGTAAAGCAGCTACTTGTTTTATGGAGAACATTGCAGAAGTCGAACGAGAGGGTATTTTAGAGTCAGTTAAAAATGCAAAGTTTTTCAGCCTCACAATGGATGGATCTACGGATGAAGCTTCAATAGAGCAGGAGACACTTTTTGTGAGATACTGTGTTCAAGGTGACGTTTGTACAAAATTTCTTACAATTGGAGAGCCAGCCTCAACTTCTTCTGCTGACTTGTACACTTTTGTTACCACTAATCTGAAGAAGCGTGAATTGAATAAGGGCATCCCATTGATTGGTTTTGGATGTGATGGTGCAGCAAATATGGTAAATATTTTAATTTTCAGCTGACACAAAACTTTTGAGCAACATTCAATAGCAAGCTGTGAAAAAAAGTATAGAAACATAAGTTCTTTCTCAATAAGATTGAACAATTTTAAATTTGAATTACAATTATGGAACTTCATTTTAACAATTTTAGATGGGCAAAAAAGGAGGCCTGGTGACACTGCTGCAAAAGGATTTTCCAGAACTGTTGGCCTGTCATTGTTTGGCTCATAGACTAGAACTTTCTTTTCGTGACATGGTCAAGGGAGATAAAAAGTATGAGCGTCTGTCTACCCTACTCCTTGGTATATTCTACTTTTACAAAAGGAGCCCAAAGCAACGCAGTAATCTCAGACACACCTTTAAGGTAATTTGTTTTTACACTTTTTAAATATCTAAGTCCTGTAATAACTTAAAAGAGTACTGTGAATTGAATTGTATACTGAAAACTAAAATATTAATTAATATTTCTAAAGGTGATGAATGTAAAGGGCACACTTCCCCACAGAGTATCAGGCAGTCGCTGGATGCCACACATGCAAAGAGCATTAAAGTCGCTCTTTTCAAGTTTTCCTGGATATGTCTCTCATCTGCAGAATGAGTCGCATACCAATCCCAAAGCAGAGGGTCTGGTGAAAATCATGTGCAACTTCCAAGTTATTGTTTATGCCACAGTGTTACTGGTACATGTATACCTAAATTTAAAGTAGTATTTCAGATAATTTGTTTACTGTCTACATTAGTATAGTAACAATTTGAAAATGAAATATGCAGTAAATTTGTTTTGTTGCTTGTAGGATGTCTTGAATCCACTGGTCAGACTATCCCTCTTTCTACAGTCCAAGGATGTGACACTAGCTGATGTCCATTTGATGGTACAATCCACTCTCAGCCATTTAAAATCTCTGGATCAGAAGTAAGATTTTTAATGATGTAAGCAACATTATTTATGTGAAAAGAGAAAAATGAAAAGTGAATTGTCTCGAAAACTGTTTATTATATATGTAAATTAATTTTAGGAAGAGTGAGACTCTTTTAAACTTGGAAGAAACCAAGGAAGTTGCAGGCATGCCATTAACATCTGCAGGGCCCTTTGACAGTGATTCTTTAATTAAGAAAATGGTTACTGGCATGACAAAGGCAATAAGTATTAGATTTGCAGATCTTGGAGATGAAGTGAAATTTACAGAAATTGCCAACTTTAGAAACTGGCCGATGGAGGAATTGAAAGGTAATAATGATTAAATACTGTATTATAATAGCAAATGAGGTTACAAAATGATTTATGATATGTGGATTGTCTGTAAACAAACATCTAATGTGAACATTTCAGAAAATACCAGATATGTAAGTTTTTATCATAGAAATAGAAATAATATATGGTTGAGGTGTAGTTGTAGTGGGAATTTGCCTATGTATTTATGCATGCCCATGCTTCGGCTTTTTACCTGTATCTCACTCCGACACTAGCTACTAGCCTGTAACAAACCCACCCTGGCTCTTGCACTAACTACTAACCTGTAACAAACACACTCCAGCACAATCCAGTGTAACATATTCATATTGACCTCATACAATAAACACAACAAATATATCTGTTAAATCATTTTAGACTATGGATGTGATCATGTTGATGCTGTCACCAATCGATTTAAGGACACTTTAACTCAGCAAGGCGTGCATGTAGATGATTTGCAGGACCAGTGGTCCTTGCTTAAAACTCTTGTGCAAAAAAAGTACGTATTACACAATACCTATATTACAACACAAGTAACAACATTTATATTTTAAACTTTGTATATAACAATGCCAAAAGTTTATTATTTCTGTGGAAATTGCTTTCTGTCTGGTTTTAAGATATGGAAATAAGCTGAACACTGTTAAGTGGACACATGTTTGGAATTGCTTTTCTGACATGGGCATCCAGGACATTCTAACTGTTATGGACTTACTGCGTACACTCCCTGCCACTTCTGTTGTCAATGAGGCCTCCTTCAACCAGATGAAAATGACCAAGACAAACAGGAGACAGCGTTTGAGTAACAAGCACCTTGATGATTGCATGGTTATTCAGCTGGAGTCGACTGATATTTTGAACTTTGATCCAACAGAAGCAATTAATAAATGGATGGTAATTATAACATGTATTGTAATAGTTTAATTTTTGTTTTATTCGGTAGTTTGGATTTTAATCACGTATATATATATGATAATGAACATATTCTGTAGACATCAAGTAAGCAGCCAAGAAGATTGACCTACGCTAGATCTACTTGCAACAAGAACAGCGAACAACAAGACGAAGACATTATGATTCAGGAAGTGACACAGGATGAGGAACCTAGGAATACAACAGTTGCTGAATTGGACCCTGAGACTGCAGATGACTGTGACTACGAGACGGACTGTGACTCTGACAACGAACAGACAGAAGACTTTAATGACAGAGCAATTGAACAAACTGTGCATGAAATGGAAATAGAAATAAATTATTAGTTCGATCTATGTTAATTTTATCTCTTTTTATTTAAATCAACAATGTCCGGTAAATTTCACAATTGTCCGGTAAATTTTGAATATTTACCGGACAATTGTCCTACAGATTTTTTACTAGTTTCGGGAACTCTGGTCTTTATAGAATTTATGACTTTGATCGCTGTTCATAGAAAGTTAAAAAAAAAAAAAAAAAACCAGAGACTGGATTCCACTATTCATAGAAAGGTTCAAAATAACAGACTGGGTTTCACTTTAAACTTAGAATGTTTCAATTCGACATCTACATCTATTGTACTTTTCAATTATCTCGAACTTTGTACAGAATGTAGCTACTTGATAAATGTTAGAACAATGTCTTAAATCAGTGAGCAACCTATAGACAGGCAACTATGATAGTACAGATGAATGCTACTGTTAAAGTTTGGGCAATTCTAAAACACTCGATTTTCCACCAGTGAGTTGTCACTCAACGTGGAGGAGAAGTGAAGCCATCACACATCAATTAAGGTATTAATTGTTTCATCCAATCAGAGGTTTCCAAATCCAGCTCAAGAGTATAAATAAGAGACACCGAGCTGGTGTGCAGTGTATGTGGTAATCAAGACATTATGTTCTGGTTAAAGGTGAGTGGACATTTGATCAAAAGTTTACTTTTAGGGGTAGGCGGAGTATTGCCATCAAAGAATTATTTTTCAGATCTGGTAGATTTGCAGTATAGCCCCCCCCCCCCCCCACACACACACACACAAAATAACATGTAGTTGATGGCATTTTAGAAAGTTATTGGCTGGGAAGTGTGACATCCCGTTAGTGATTCTTTAAACAATACATCATGATCATGAAACATGTGAATTCACTTTTTACTGAATATTTCATCTAATTCAAGGCCGATTTGGCAGCGAAAATGGCAAAGAAAAATGAAAATAAATTCTAAACTTCATGTACTGTATTACTGTAAATAATGCGGGTCATTACTACACCACTGCCTACCACAAGACGTAACATCGTTCGTAAGACATTGACGTAATAAATACTAAAACGAAGACGAACACTGTTGTGAATGTGGGATCTCTGAGGTAAGATATTGGAATGACTTGAACAATATCTTACCTATCATCAAAGTGGTATAATCAGTTTCCAAATCGAGGCAGGCTTCTGACAAACAAGTCTATATGGTCATTATAACGATTAAATTCACAAATACAACATGTAATGGTCAAAATGCTGACTGGCATGCTTCATGCCAATTGAGGCCGGTCGTTTTTTTGCACATTGATTTTCACTACCGATTTCACCGTTTACCAGATCAGGATAAAGGTATCAAGGCGGATGTGACCGGTCGACTAGGCACCTGATGCCACTCCTGGTATGTCCAGGAGTTCGAGTTTGCCCTACTTTTACTTTTTATTCTTTATTGGAGATAAGAGATTGATCACTTTTTGTAACTGTTTTCACTTTGATGTCATAGCGAAGAAAACCACTACTATAAACGTGAAATTTGAATGGTTAGCGAAGAGAATGTTTTCTCTTTGATTTTTTTCTTGGAAGATATGGAGCACACTTTGCCTATGTACCATTTTTATCCCGCGGTTGCAGTCGTTTTCCTAGTAGGGTTAACGGATGCTAACTGATTGTAGATACACAGAACTAAACGTCATTTTCATAACCATATACGCCTTTTGAAACATGTAAGTTAATTCGCACATATACAGTCGAACTACCACAATATACCACGGATTGATTGATGATTGATTATATCTTCTTTAACGTTCCTCTCGAAGGAATTTTTCACTCATATGGAGACGTCACCAATACTGGTGAAGAGTTTCAAATTTAGGCATATGCTCTGCGCTTACAGTCAGTGAGGAGTGAGGGTTCTTTGGTGTACCGTACCTACTGTGACATGGAACATCAGCTTTTAAGGTCATCTACGAAGACCCGTGACATTCACACCTGATGCCAAGTGTTTGGCGATGGAAATGTCAACAACTGCTTTAATGACTTAGGTGAAAGGCGACTATAACGAATAGTGATCAATCTCATATATCCTATAAGCAATACAAAACAGAGATTTGTACAAACACGAACACGGACCCCTGAGCACACCAGAGATGGGATCAGGTGCCTTGGAGAAGTAAGCATCCCCTTTCGACCGGTCACACCCACCGTGATGTTGTACTAGTGATGTTGTTTGCGTTTACACTGCAATATTGCTAGGTATGTTGTTTGTGTGTACACTACAATACTACTAGCGTTGTTTTGTGTGTACACTACAATAGTACTAGTGACATTGTTTTGTGTGTACACTACAATAGTACTAGTGATGTTGTTTTGTGTGTACACTGCAATAGTACTAGTGACATTGTTTGTAAGTATACTACAATAGTACTAGTATTGTTGTTTTGTGTATACACTGTAATAATACTAGTGATGTTGTTTTGTGTGTACACTGTAATAATACTAGTGATGTTGTTTTCTGTGTACACTAAAATAGTACTAGAAACGTTGTTTGTGTGTACACAGCAATAGTACTAAGGTTTTGTGTATATACTATAATAGTATTAGAGACGTTGTTTGTGTGTACACTGCAATAGTACTAGTGAAATTGTCTGTAAGTATACTACAATAGTAACAGTGATGTTGTTTTGTGTGTACACTGCAATAATACTAGTGATGCTGTTTTGTGTGTACACTATAATAATACTAGTTATGTTGTTTGGTGTGCAATGCAATAGTACTAGTGATGTTGTTTTGTTTGTACACTGCAATACTACTAGTGACGTCATGTTGTGCGTACACTACAATAGTACTAGTGACGTTGTTTGTGTGTACACTACAATAGTACTAGTGATGTTGTTTTGTGTGTACACTACAATAGTACTAGCGACGTTGTTTGTGTGTACACTACAATAGTACTAGTGACGTTGTTTATGTGTACACTACAATAGTACTAGTGGCATTGTTTGTGTATATACTACAATAGTACTAGTGGTGTTGTTTGTGTATACACTACAATAGTACTAGTAATGTTGTTTGTGTGTACACTACAATAGTACTGGTGATGTTGTTTGTGTACACTGCAAAAATACTAGTGATGTTATTTGTAAGTACACTGCAATAGTAGTAGTGACGTTACTTGTAAGTACACAACAATAGTACTAGTGGTGTTACTTGTAAGTACACTACAATAGTACTAGTGACGTTGTTTTGTTTGTACACTACTATAGTACTAATGCTGATGTTTGTAAGTACACTACAATAGCACTAGTGATGTTGTTTGTATATCATAATAGTACTGATGACGTTGTTTGTGTGAACACTACAATAGTACTAGTAATATTGTTTGTCAGTACACTAGAACAGTACTAGTGATGTTGTTTTGTGTGCACACAACAATAGTACTAGTGATGTTGTTTTGTATGTACACTGCAATAGTACTATTGATGTTGTTTTTTGTGTACACTGCAATAATACTAGTGATGTTGTTTTATGTGTACACTACAATAGTACTAGAAACGTTGTTTGTGTGTACACAGCAATAGTACTAATGTTTTGTGTATACACTATAATAGTACTAGAGACGTTGTTTGTGTGTACACTGCAATAGTACTAGTGAAATTGTCTGTAAGTATACTACAATAGTACTAGTGATGATGTTTTGTGTGTACATTGCAATAATACTAGTGATGTTGTTTTGTGTGTACACTATAATAGTACTAGTTATGTTCTTTGGTGTGTACACTGCAATAGTACTCGTGATGTTGTTTTGTTTGTACACTGCAATTCTACTAGTGACGTCATTTTGTGTGCACACTGCAATATTACTAGTGATGATGTTTTGTGTGTACATTGCAATAATACTAGTGATGTTGTTTTGTGTGTACACTATAATAGTACTAGTTATGTTCTTTGGTGTGTACACTGCAATAGTACTCGTGATGTTGTTTTGTTTGTACACTGTAATTCTACTAGTGACGTCATTTTGTGTGTACACTGCAATAGTACTCGTGATGTTGTTTTGTTTGTACACTGCAATTCTACTAGTGACGTCATTTTGTGTGTACACTGCAATATTACTAGTGATGTTTTGTTTGTGTATATACTACAATTGTACTAGTGATGTTGTTTTGTGTGTACACTACAATAGTACTAGTGATGTTGTTTTGTGTGTACACTGCAATAATACTAGTGATGTTGTTTTTTGTGTACACTACAACAGTACTAGTGATATTGTTTTGTGTGTACAATGAAATAGTACTGATGATGTTGTTTTCTGTGTACACTACAATAGTACTAGTGACGTTGTTTGTGTGTACACTACAATAGTACTAGTGGTGTTGTTTTTGTATACTCTACAATAGTACTGGTGACGTTGTTTGTGTGTACACTACAATAATACTAGTGATGTTGTTTGTCAGTACACTAGAACCGTACTAGTGATCTTGTTTTGTGTGAACACAGCAATAGTACTAGTGATGTTGTTTTATGTGTACACTGCAATAGTAGTAGTGATGTTGTTTGTGTGTACACTACAATGGTACTAGTGATGTTGTTTGTGTGTACCCTGTAGTAGTACTAGTGTTTTGTGTCTACTCTAAAATAGTACTAATGATATTGTTTTTTGTGTACAATGAAATAATACTGATGGTGTTGTTTTGTGTGTACACTGCAATAGTACTAGTGATGTTGTTTTGTGTGTATACTACAATAGTATTAGTGATGTTTTATATTGTGTGAACACTACAATAGTACTAGTGACGTTCTTTGTGTGGATACTACAATAGTACTAATGATGTTGTTAGAGGGTACACTGCAATAGTACTAATGATGTTGTTAGAGGGTACACTGCAATAGTACTAGTGATGTTGTTTTGTGTGTACACTGCAATAGTACTAGTGATGTTGTTTTGTGTGTACACTACAATAGTTCCAGTGACGTTGTTTGTGTGTACACTGCAAACGTACTAGTGATGTTGTTTTGTGTGTACACTACAATAGTACTAGTGATGTTGTATTGTGTGTACACTACAGTAGTACTAGTGACATTGTTTTGTGTGTACACTACAATAGTACTAGTGATGTTGTTTGTGTGTACACTGCAATATTACTAGTGACGTTTTGTGTGTACACTACAATAGTACTATTGACGTTGTTTGTGTGTACACTGCAATAGTACTAGTGATGTTGTTTTGTGTGTACACTGCAATAGTACTAGAGTTTTTGTGTGTACACTATCATAGTGCTACTGATGATGTTTTTGTAGTTACATTGCAATAGTACTAGTGATAATTATTTCCCGTGTACGCTGCGATAAACAAATGGAAACAAATACGTAAATCTAGACAGTCTGTGTCTATTTACAGGTACTAAACACAACTAATTGATATGCATTTATTAACTAAAACGACTGCAGTAAAATAGAACAGTAGAGTAAAATCATGACGCTTACAGTGGTATTTTATCATCGTTATGTATAGTGAGGTCCCATGAAGTATGCAAAAGTGGCGGAACACTCCGACGTTCCGGAAAGTACTGGAATTGTCTCTGTCCGGATGGGTGGAAGGGAAAAATTTGCAATAGTAAGTTTATGTTTACACGTTAATGACAAAAAATTAAGTATTGTAGTTAATTACCAAGAATCAAGTGTTGTAATTAATGACAAAGAATCAGGTATTATAGTTAATGACAAAGAATCAAGCATTGTAATTAACGATTTATTGAAAGGCAACTTTGTATATGTAGCTGTGAGTAACGATAACTATTAAAAGGAAATATACACCTTTGTAGTATGATTCCAATTGTGAATATTATCAAATAAGCCATACCCCACGTGGAATGACAATGACAACACAATGTTTTTTCGTCTTGTATTTGAAAAATAAGTCGGAGTTGACAAATTAATTAAAGAATCCATCTTGACAGAAAATCCAAAAGGCCACATTAAACTCCATACTGGCTTGTAATGGAAATGGTCATGACTCGTTGCAGTGCATAAAGACACAAGCATCTAGACAGTTACATTTTATTAATATATACAGAAATTGTACATTCGGGATATAAAGAAATGGACAATGCTCGGCCGCCTATGAATTTTGCGGGGTACATGTGGAGTCACCCAGTGTGCCAGTTTAACTTAAGTTGCAAGGGGTACACTGGGGTCCGAGTAGAAAATTCAGAGCCCAGACCCGAACGGACGCCAGCGCTCTAAGGATGTAAGCGAGTCCTGTCCTTCTCACCCTGTCCATAAGACCTAGTATGTCTTCCAAAATGACGTTCTAGAAAACCGACCAGTCACACTGGGCTGATTAAAACAAATGACAGTCAGTCCGCTAGACCCCCCCCCAACCAGCCGCGAACTAATGGGCATAAGTCAAATTGAGTTGTGCATAAATTCCATGTGTGTGTGTCTGACTGGTGAGAGGAACTGGCGGAAAATTAATTAAATAAATTACTGCTTAAAGTCTTGAGGTCGAAATATATACCCAGAAGGCGTTGGACGCCACCTATCTTGTTTGGGTAAGTGTATGTGAATATCCCCGATTTGCTAATATTTGCCATACCAAAACGGAAACTGTGCTGGAGATGGCCAGAATCTCAGGGACCGACATCAACGGCTGTACGACCGCCCAAGTCAAAATAAATACCAGTTTGGACCAGTGAAACTCAATGCATTTCAATAGCAAATATAATAATAATAATAATGGTTAAGCTGATGAATAACAAATTGAGAAAGAAAGCCAACTACAAATAATAACAGTGTTTTATCTACCGAGTAGACATAGCGATGGCTCAGATTAAGAGTTATATCAGTCCCTGACTGTGCGGGAATGAAAGAGCTTAGAAGACGTGTGGAACATAAAACTTGTCATAAGAGTACCATCGCAGAACAATCAAAGTATTAGTAATGGGAGTTTTAAGCTGCAAATACTGTATGCCTTAATTGGTAGTGTTGGACAAAACTCAGTGTCCTGAAGTTAGATATAGACCAACTACGGGCTGTGGTTTGGTTGGTATCTGACCAAGAAAGATACATATAAATTGGCCTGTTGTTTTAGAAAAAAACTGTCAAAAGTCATACATACTACAGACCTAGAGCGACCATGAAAAGGCCAAGAAAGGACGTTAAAAATAGATTGATTGTATGGTTTAACGTCTCTTCGAGAATTTCCACTCATTGGAGACATCATTAAGACCGGTGAAGGGCTTAAATTTAGGCCTTGTTCGGAGCTTATGGTCATTGAAAGGTGAGGGTTCTTCAGCGTGCCACACCTATTGTGATACGAGACACCCGTTTAAAAGGTCATCTCCGCCACTCACACCTGATGCCGAGCATTTTAGGGATGAAACTGTCAGTTGTTTACTGTTGGAATACAAATGGAGTGCATCGTTTTGTTTCATGGATTATGCTAATAAAGGGAGTTTTACTACTACTTTGAGTATTTGCAACAAGTGTACACGTACATCTTCGGTCCTTTACAGATATTGCGAGTAGACCCATGCAGGTAAATAGTCGTCCGCATTCGATGCTTTTTCATGGCCAGCATACATGACCATGTCTTTTTTATACGTACAGTAGCATTTATGTATTTGTATTTTGCTTGAAGAAATTGTGAATGGTGTAGATTTTATACCCTTTGCTTATTCCATTGCATCAATAGATCTAGATAATAGATGAAATATTTCTCCGCGTTTTTGTATAGTTTTGACATTTATTGCAAATGTACGGACATTCACGTAAAGAAAAGGCATTCTATATTTATTTATCCAAAACTTTTAGAATGATTTACTACTGTACGATATGTTTATTGTAATTTTGAGCCCTGCATGGTGTTTCCAAACGTGATTTCATTTCTTCTTGATGTCCTACAAATTAGTATCGGAGATGTACATGTTACCTGTCGAAGCTACCCGCACAGGTAAATCGAAGACCCTGATTTGAAGTGAAGCGTAGCAAAACTCGTCCCCTTATATATCATGCGAACCCCGATACATATAACAATAGAATTTCCAACTAATATGTCGGATTAGCAAAGAAATATGGCGGACATACATCATTATACTATATTTATTAATTCATGTCAGCTTTAATGCAAAAGAATTGGAGGGAAATCATTATGTAGTCATATAGTACTTTATATCACAAAATAAACCCTCAAATAAGCACCACAGTGGTTATAAGAAGATACCATCCTACAACAAGAGGTCATCCTACAACAAGAGGTCCACGGGCCACATCGCTCACATGAGTCACCTTGGTTCATATCTAAATATTATTTTTCATATATATATATATATATATATATATATATATATATATATATATATATATAACTGATGTATGCTCCCCAAACTGCATCTAACCAATGAACTACTTCATATGATGCATGACTCACACAATGATCATTAACTTAAAATATTGTTGAAATGAAGCTTTTTTTTCAGATATAAAGGATATAAGTTGAGTGAACTTGACCTTCACAAAATGACCTCTTTCTGCAAGCAATATATGAGTGATTGGTGGCCAATGCCTGTTCAAAAATTGTTGAAATAAGGTATATGTTTTGAGTGACCTTGACATTCCCCTTGGTACAAAAGTTCCTGTCCAAAACAATTTTATAATCAATTAATGATCGATTCTAGGATTTTTTCTAAACTTTTGATATGTGTTTAGGAATATATTAAACTATCAACAACAACAACAACAACAACAAAAAAACAAAAACAAAAAAAACCCCCAAGAAACTTGTTGCATTAGTTCCCATTTCCAAGAAATCCTCAATAAACTGAACTAATGGTATAAAAAAACTTCTTAAATATATTAAGATGAAAATGGCTCTGGACTTTAAGACAAAGCAAAAATGTTAAAAGTTAACATGCTACAAGACAGTCAAACATCGATGACTAAAAATGGCTTTCCCTTTGAAGTATTGGAAAACTTAAGGTTGTCTTCTACAAGTTTTTCAGACTTGTATTTGAAAGATTTATTTTTCTATTTTTTGTTCATTGAAAGAAAGTCAGTTGTCCCCTTACTTCTTCTCTGCAATTCTAGTTTTTCATGAACAAAAAGCATTAATTTCATATGAAGAATGACCTTGAACAATTCCTGTCGATCTGATTTTTTCAGAAAGTCATATCGACGACTGTAGTGAAGAACTGGTTTCTCTAGAAGTTTAATAGAACCTTTTCGGGTAGAATGTTGAATTTTCTCCCAGCTGAGTTCAGTCAACTGCAAATATGTTACAGTCACCTAAAGAATAAAATATAGAAATCACTTGATAATAATCATTTGCACATTACTTCTAACACCAATGAAAGAAAATAAGAATATCAGTAAAACTGATGATGGATGCTCCTGATCTGTATCTAACCATGAATTATTTCATCTGATGTTAAAATGAAAGCTTTTCGATATATATCCTTTCCACAGCCATAGCATAAAAATATGTTACGGCCAGAAACAGAAATTGTGATCCAACTGCATTGAGCTCCAGGGAAGGATACCATACATACAGTCAAACCTCTATTAAGAGACTGACTAACGGAGAATGGAAAAAAAATCGCTAAACCGCATCAAAGATGTGTATGGCCGAGTTGCTGTTTCATTTGTGAACGTGAACACTATTTTAGTAAAAATGAATAGTAAGTTACACAGAACATTTAAGAGATGTAATTTCTTTCGTTTGAGGAATGAATTAGACAGAAATCAATTTCTACTTCGTAATTATAATGAATGGATTATTCCGGATATTTCAAGTTTTCAATTCGAATAATTGTATAGGTATGTTCAGTCATGTGGTTCAATAGAACCGGTTTTAATCGAGTAACGATGTAAAATCAATTTAAGACGACACGTAGAGCAGACAACATATTTAAATTTTATACTAATTTGTATTTACATGTTATGTAATTATAGCTCGTTGTATTGTTACAACATTAAAAGCTACTGCGGGTCGTTGCTAGTCAATTTAGTGTGTTATGTTGTTTTTATTACTGATACTATATCAGAAATGAATAGGTTTTAAAGGAGAAAAGGAAAACTACTTACTTTGAAGTAAAACAAGCATTCTGAGAGTATTGCATGGCAATACATAGTCCCCTACCTGTTGCAAAAATTACTGTACCACAACAATATTCAAATTTCATTATGTAGGTTATGGTAAAAGGGAAAATTGGGAAACCAGGATAGGAATGGTTAGAAATCAACTACTATTCAAGTTGAGACTAGACCAAGAAAAAAGACAAATTTATAATTAGGTTTAGGTCTTTAACCAAGTCAATAAACTGTGACATGTAGATGATCATGAATAATTTAGCTATATTGTTGTATTACTATGCTAAAATTTTTAATGAGTGTAGTATTCTTAATTGTTATTTACAGAGATAAGAAACTTGGATGTAAACTAACAATCCGTGGTATTTTTCTACGTCCAAGGGCCATAACTTAATGGGAAATCAACAGACCAAAATGAAATTCGAACTTGATCTGTATGTTGTTATGGCAAACCAATGTACAAAATATCAAATGAATATCTGCAAGCACAACCAAAAAAAGTCCGGAAAACTGATAATTCATGCTATTTTTCTAAGTCCAAGGGCCATAACTAAGTGAAAAATCAATGGACCGAGACAAAATTCAAACTTGATCTGTAATTTTTTATGACAAAGCAGTGTACCAAATATCAAATGAATATCTGCAAGCACAACCAAAAACAGTCTGGAAAACTGATAATTCATGCGATTTTCTAAGTCCAAGGACCATACCTTAGTGAAAAATCAACGGACCGAGACGAAATTCGAACGTGATCTGTAACTTGTTATGGTAAAGCAATGTACCAGATATCAAATGAATATCTGCAAGAAGAGAGAAAAAAGTGCGGAAAACTGGACGAGCGGACAGACGGACGGAGCGCAAACCTAAAGTCCCCTCGACTTTGTCGGTAGGGGACTAATAATGAGTTATAACAAAGCTCTGTAGCCAATATATATATATATATATAATTGCATTAATTGCATTGTTTACAAAGGATTTGTATATTGAATTGTGGATGTGTTTATGCATAAATTGAAATACAAGTTCATGTTATAATTCATTTACATTATATCCTCATCCATATAACTTTATGGTCAGACCAAATCGGCATAAAGATCTAACGTCGACATAATCATCTTGCTGACAAGTCAATATAAATATCCAACAAGTTGACATCATCATCTTACAAGTCAACTTAATGATTTAAATAATAACTCTTTTCAAACTAGAGGTCAGTTTGTTTTTTCTGTTCAATTCAAAGTGAAGCCAAGCATACGAAATGGCCAATACTTTCCAAAAAATAACATCTTTTTAAATTAATTGAAAAGGTGACTGTCGAATAAATATGGTGATTTGTCCGATTACTATGATGATTTATGAGAATATATGACTTGTCAAATCATCTCAACTTGTCTGATAAAATTATGTTGACATACATGATCAGAGAATTATGTGTACTTGTCAAACAATTATGTCCATTTGTCAGATAATTATGAAATTGTTGACTTGTTGGACACTAATGTTGACTTCCCAGATATCATGTCAATTTGTCAGATATCATGTCAATTTGTCAGATATCATGTCGACTTGTCAGGTATTATGTTGACTTGTTGGACACTTATATTCACTTATTGGACTCTTATGTTGACTTGTCAGACATCATGTCAATTTGCAAGATGTCATGTCGACTTGTCAGATATCATGTTGACTTGTTGGACACTTATGTTAACTTGTCAGACACTATGTTGACTTGTCAGATATCATGGTAACTTGTCAGATATTATGTTGACTTGTCAGACAATTATGATGACAACTAGATGGCAGTTAGAGGCACTAACAAAAACAAGATACTGAGTTCCTAGTCATAACAATTATTTTTCCGACCTGTCGGCATAAAAATCAGACAAGGTGACAGTAAAATATGACAAGAGGTGGCAGAAATATGTTTCCATAGAAATACAAGAATAAAAGAGAAATGATCCCCCTTTTACATCACATGCACAGGATTAGATCTGTTTACTGATTGTAAAAATAATTAACAGTCTTTGTGACCCTGACTTATGATAGAAATCAAAAGGTCAGTTTATTGACAGCCCCCTTTCATTTCAGTATTAATATCAGATTGGTACCTGTTTTAATGATCTTGTTTCCTGTAATATTAATCTTATGTACATCCACAAAACTTTCTTATAAAGGATGTTTTATAATGTAAAATTAATGTCTCTTCAGTGATGCTCAACCGAAATGTTTGAAATCCGAAATAACTCTGAAGTTTTAGAGCTAAACATAGCCAAAAACAGCGTGCCAAAAAAGTGGAGCCAAATTCGTCCAAGGATAAGAGCTATGATGTACTAGAATATAACAGTATCTCATTACCATTTGTGAGGTTTGTATTGCTTTCTCCATGTCCCACAGTCGCAGTGTGTGATCCCATGATGCAGTGCAAACGTCTGACCTACCTAACCACTCTGCAACATATATTCCCTCTGTGTGACCGGAGAGGGTAAGAATAGGTACCTACAAACATATTCTGTGTCTACAAACATTCTATCAGTGTACAATGTGATTCTTTGACTAAATTTGGAACCATGCATTTTGTAATTCCAAATTGAGCAAAAAAACATTTTTGTTCCATAAGAAAACAAAAGCATATAAATAAGATTTAAAGAAGTTTCCAATATTCTCTGCCTTATCCCAACCTAAAATGTGCTTTAAATTTCTGAAGATCTTTTTCCTTGCTTATACAGTGATTGAATATCTTAAAGAGTTAGTGTGACCAACATTCTAAAGAGTTTGTGTGACCAACATTCTAAAGCTTTTTTGTGACTAACATTCTAAAGAGTTTATGTGACTAACATTCTAAAGAGTTTGTGTGACTAGCAGTGATTGAACATACTAACGAGTTTATGTGACTAACATTCTAAAGAATTTATGAGACTACATTCTAAGGAGTTTGTGTGACTAATATTAAGAGTTTGTGTGACTAACATTAAGAGTTTGTGTGACTAACCCTAGTTTGGACTTTTTTGGAGATTTTCTGTTTCTTTGATGGTGCCTCTGCTGTGTCTTGCTGGTCCCCCTCAACCACTGAAGCTACAAATTTGTCACAAAGAGAAAATTAAAACCTTGATTAAAACCCTTGATTACCAGCAAGATATGTTTGAGATACATTATATTCCTGACTGTTGCCAAGTACCATTGTGAGATCTTTGACCTCACCTTGACAGAAAAGATTGACTTTGACCTTTCAAAAGTTTCCTACCAATTAATAACATATATTTGCCACTAAATCCAGATAGCACAGAATTAAGTCAGTTTCTGTTGATCTAAGTTAAAAAATAAATTTTGATATCAAGGGGCAATGCTAATCCATAGAAATTTGATATGGATGAAAATTGGAGGATATTTACAACAATATTTTGAAATTGAAAACTTTCAAATTTTCTTTATTTAGTCAAAAATGCAGTTTCAGTAAAAAGCAATTTGAGGAAAATTAAAAACCCCTGTTGGACTCGAACGCACGGTCTACAGTTCAGCAGTCGATGTGCTATGACCTACGGAGCTACTCAGCTAGGTGATGGTTTTTGAAACAGATAGACAAATATTTCTGATATTTATTTTCATCCATGTTTTAAAAGGAAGTCAGCCATTAGACAATGTAGAGTACTTCCTTAACAAAGTTAGTGAGGTTTACTTGGGCAACAGTTCCTGCAGAAATGGGATCTGAACTCTGTATATCTACAGACTTGGTAACACATACAGGTAACTAAAACAAGAGGTTCATAGGCCACAATGCTCACCTGAATCAGTCTTGCCCCATCTGTTCTTCATCAGAAGATTTATAAAAGCTCCTTACCCTCTTTAATCACAAGACAAAATTTAATACGAAACTTTCGGGATGTGCCGGAACGACTGATTATATTTGACGTTTATACACCACGGTCACGTGATAATAACCAATTGTAGAACAAAGTTGACATCAATACAAATGGTGTTTAGCTAGCAGAAGGTCCGTAAAGAACTATGCGCAGTCCTACGATGACGATCCAAGTCACTATTGGTGCTCAGTACCTGGGTTTAAATTACATAGAAGGGAAAAGGCGCATTTAGACGCGAATTAGATTGGATGCAAGGCGTGAAGTTTTACCGATATCCTCAAGATGTTCCCTAGATTTATTACCCGCATCGACTCGCATAATTTAATCAAATGCATTTTCCTATAAAATGGCTGTAGCAATTCCTTTCTTTCAAAAATAGCATTTAAATGCAGGAATTTGATAGTAATTAAAGTATTCCATCCTTGTTTACTTAGTTGTTATTGTAATCCAGAAGTGACATGCCCTACAAATTATGTTCAACGCGCGATAAAAGTCAGAGTGGATCCGTATCTCGAAAGTCCCGTATTCTGACACCATACCATAGCCACAACCCAGCCCCTTGGGGTTGTGACTAAATTGAACTTGAATCCAAACAAAATGAGAATGCCTCAATATCAATATGACTAACCACACAGATCTGGAGATAATTTTGACACCACCCTGACACCAAATCCTTACCCCTAGGATCATGGAATTTACAATTTTGGTAAAGGACAACATGTACCGACTCCTAAATATTCATTTCATTTCAATTTAGTATGAATAGCACGAAAGATGATATATGTATGTTTCACACATAAACACTATACTAAATATGGCCCCACCCTGGGGTCAGAACCCCCACCCAGAGGATCATGAAATTTACAATTTTGATAGAGGCATTCCTGTTCTATATCATGATGCATTTGGTTTTTCTTACCCATGTATGGTTGTAGAGAAGAAGATTTTTAAAAATTGGTAAATTGTTGGCAGTTTTTGTCCTGCCCCTACGGCTCCAGGGGTGTAGGAGTCCTGAAATTTACAATTTATGTCCCCCTTGTTCCAAAGATGCTTCATACCAAATTTGAATGGAATGATAGTTATCAAGAAAAAATTGAAGACTTCTATTGTTCACACATTTAATAACTGACCATTTTGGCCCCACCCTGATAACAAAACCCCTACCTCCTAAGATCATCAAATTTACAATTTTGGTAACGAACTACCTGCTCTTTCTAAATATCCATTTACATTTTTACTTTTAATTTAGTATGAAGAGCAGTAATTAAAAGAAGATGTTATTAAATAAGTGTTTTACACATAAACACTAAATATACTAAGTTTGGTCTGGCCCTGGGGTCAGAACCCCTAACCTGGGGATCATGAAATTTACAATTTTGGTTTAGGCCTTCCTGCTCTACATCACTATGCAACATAATGCAGAATGTACCTCTACCCCATGGCATATCAATATGACTATTTAGTGCCCTGCTCTTCTAAAGAAGATTTCCCCCGTATACCCCCATGTAAAACTCTAATCCCCTAGTGTAGTGTTACCCAATCCCTGGCGACCATAATTTGGACAAACTTCAATTTTCATTATGTCAGGAAGCTTCTGCACCTCAGCTTTATCTTTTCTGTCAATTTGAAAGTGGTTCTTGAGAAGATCTTAAACGCAAAATGACCTCACCCCTATGGTTTGTCTACTCTTGCTTATCTCCCCTTGAAAGGGGAGATGACTCTTCATTTCAATAAGCTTGAATCCCCCACCCCACCCAAATATACTCTGTGCCAGGTTTGGTTGAAAGTGGCCTAATGGTTCTGGTAAAGATGATATTGCAAAATATTTACAGCACCTAGGATGCTGCATGCCAACAGAAAACAGACATATCAGATCAGGTACTAAGTTAACTCGGATCTTTGGCTCAGATGAGCTGAATAGAATAGAATAGAGAGCATTGTACTGTGTTGTAATCTGTGTCAATTTACTTACCTGCAGACCAGAGTTTTAACATTTTGTCCCTTTATTTACCTGCAGACCAGTTTTAACATTTTGTTCCTTTACATGTACTTACCTGCAGACCAGAGTTTTAACATTTTGTTCCTTTACTTACCTGCAGACCAGAGTTTTAACATGTTGTCCCTTTACTTACCTGCAGACCAGTTTTAACATTTTGTTCCTTTACATGCACTTACCTGCAGACCAGTTTTTAACATTTTGTCCCTTCACTTACCTGCAAACCAGAGTTTTAACATTTTGTCCCTTTACTTACCTGCAGACCAGAGTTTTAACATTTTGTTCCTTTACTTACCTGTTGAGCAGTTTTAACATTTTGTCCCTTTATTTACCTGCAGACCAGAGTTTTAACATTTTGTCCCTTTACTTACCTGCAGACCAGTTTTAACATTTTGTCCCTTTACTTACCTGCAGACCAGAGTTTTAACATTTTGTCCCTTTATTTACCTGCAGACCAAAGTTTTAACATTTTGTCCCAAGATCCGCTGACAAACTGAAAGTAATAATTTAGTAATATATGGCTACATGGAATAGAGTAAAACTTGTAAACATTGAAAAGCAATAAACTTATAAAATTTGTATTTTTCTACTAAAAGCAGAGAAATGATGTATTCATTGTGCTGTATGATAAGTACACTATGCCAAAATAGTAGCCAGGATTTTGACAAAGAGTGCACGACCTGAAGTGTAAAAGATACAAACTGCATACAAAAGAGCTAACAGACAGAGGGTAAACCCTATACAGTATTTCTATACATCCCATCAAGAGACGGGTGTATAAAAATTCATTGTATACACCTATAGTGGTTAAGATTTACACATGTATTTCAATGTTTTTCAACGTAATCATCGAATTCTCACTTTGTCTTTTTCATCAATGATGGCAATACAGTCCACACTTCCCCCGTGACCTCGACATGCATGAACACACTCCATTGAATTATCCTGTTTGTGCCACTCCCATATCAAAATAGTCTGGTCATGTGACCCAGTTATAAACCTGCAGATGGTCCATCATCTGTTCCAACATTTAAAAAAATAAATCATAAAATCAAATTACTATTCCGAGTTTCCAAATATCTTATTATAACAGGTCTGCATACAACATACATCTGATGAATTAGGCATACAATCTTGTCCAATGTATGTGTCAAATTGATTAATGGAAGTGATATTAATAAACGAAAGTCAAATTAATCAATGAATGATTGATTGATTGATGTTTTCTGCCACACTCAACAATTTTTCAGTTATCTGGTGGCGCCCAGTTTTTATTGGTGAAAGAGAGAACTCAGATACAATGTACCTGGGAAGAGACCTCCAACCTTCCGAAAGTAAACTGAGAAACTTTCTCACTTACCGGCGCAAGTGGGATTCGAACCAACGCCAACCAGAGGTGAGAGGCCAT